>NC_047656.1:3766997-3814065 GCF_902201215.1 Prunus dulcis | reverse complement strand
GGATATGTGGGACATTACCGAAGCGCTGGCATTTGTCACACCTCTTCACCAGTGTATTGGCGTCCTGATGCATGGTTGGCCAAAAGTATCCCTGCCGAAAGACTTTGTAGGCGAGAGATCGGGACCCGGAATGGTCGCCACACACACCGCTGTGAATCTCCCGAAGGATGTCCTCCCCTTGCTCTGCCGTGAGGCATTTGAGATACGGGGTAGTGTAGCCGCGCTTGTAGAGTACATCGTTGATAACTGTGTATCTTGCTGATCGGTATCTCAACTTCCGGGCCTGGGCTTTATCCCCAGGAAGGGTGCCGTTCGTTAGGTATAAGTAGATAGGAGACATCCATGTATCCTCATACCGTACGGCACACGCTTCGGAGGTTACCGTGCTCGGTTGGGCAAGGATCTCCACTGGTACCTTTCTTCCGACTTTGTCGTTTATCGCCGAAGCGAGTCTTGCCAAAGCATCGGCATGGCTGTTTTCGCCTCTGGGGATCTGTTTGATCTCGTATGCTTGGAAACTTCGGAGTAGCCGATGGGCGGTTGAAAGGTAGGCGTACATGGAGGCATCCTTGGCGGCGAAGTCTGCCGTTACCTGGTTCACAATGAGCTGGGAGTCGCTGTGAATTCGGATTTGCTTTGCATTCATGCTCTTGGCAAACCGAAGGCCGGCCAAGAGGGCTTCGTATTCCGCTTCATTGTTGGATGTCCGGAAGTCGAATCGGAGGGCGTACTCGATTTTGAGTCCGTCCGGTGTTGTCAGTACTAAGCCAGCTCCGCATCCTTGCTGGTTTGCCGAGCCATCGACGTGCAAACACCAGACGGGAGTTGATGTGTCGAGGCGCTCGGCGCCCGTTTGGTCCGGCAGGATGGTCTCGGTAATCGCCTCAGCTGCCGGTTGTACTGTTGCTGGGGTAAGCTCGGAGATAAAATCGGCAACAGCCTGGCCCTTTTCGGCGGGCCTTGGAACGAATTGTATGTCGAATTCCCCGAGTTCGATCGCCCATTTGATCAATCGGCCAGAAATTTCTGGTTTCTGGAGCACTTGCCGGAGCGGTTGGTTGGTCAGGACTTTGATCCCGTGTGCCTGGAAGTATGGCCGAAGTCTTCGTGCCGAGACAACAAGGGCCAGAGCTAGCTGCTCTAATGGTGGATACCGAAGTTCCGCACTCTGGAGTGCCTTGCTGACATAGAAGATTGGTAATTCTGCCTTTTCTGGTTTCCAAATTAGTACCGAGCTGACGGCAGTTCCGGATACCGAGAGGTAGAGGTAGAGAATTTCCCCAGGCAGCGGTTTTGACAAAAGGGGGGCTTTGCTCATGTAGTTCTTCAGGTCTTGAAATGCGTTATCGCATTCGGCAGTCCATGTGATATCCCGTTTGCCCCCTTTCAAGGCTTTGAAGAACGGTACACATTTATCGGTAGCCTTCGATATGAAACGGGTCAGGGCGGCCACGCGTCCGGTAAGGCTCTGAATGTCCTTCATCGTCTTCGGCCTTTCCATATCGATGATTGCCTTTATTTTCTCGGGATTCGCCTCAATCCCCCTCTGACTGATCATGAATCCGAGGAATTTCCCGGAAGATACACCGAAGGCGCATTTCTTCGGGTTCAGCCTCATCCTGTACTCTTTGAGTATGCCGAACATGATCGATAAGTTCTGCAGGTGATCCTCGGCAGTTCTGCTTTTTACCAACATGTCGTCAACATAAACCTCCATGATGTTGCCGATGTAACCGGCGAAAATTTTGTTGACGAGCCTTTGATAAGTTGCCCCCGCGTTCTTCAGACCGAACGGCATGACATTATAACAGTACAACCCTTTGTCCGTTATGAATGCGGTATGTTCGCTGTCGGGAGGGTGCATGAATATCTGGTTATAGCCGGAGTAGGCATCCATAAAGCTCAGCAGTTCGTGGCCGGCAGTGGCATCCACGAGCTGGTCTATCCGTGGCAGCGGAAAGCTATCCTTCGGGCAGGCCTTGTTGAGGTCGGTATAGTCTTGGCACATCCGCCACCCGCCCGTGGATTTTCTTACCATGACGGAGTTGGCAAGCCATACCGGATACGTTGCTTCCCGGATGAAACCGATGGTTTGAAGTTTCTCGACGTCCGTGCGCATCGCCTCATACCGTTCGGCATCGTATGATCGGCGCTTCTGCCTTACGGGCTTATATGCGGAGGAGATGGTGAGTTTATGGCTAATCACGTCCGGGGCGACGCCGGGCATGTCCTCGTAAGACCACGCGAAAACTTCCGAATGATGCCGCAAGAAGTCTATGAATTGCGTTCGGAGGTTCGCAGTGAGTCTAGTGCCGATTCTAACCTGTCGATCGGGCTGCTCATCGCTCAAGGTTATGGTCTCCAATTCTTCGGCAGGTTGTGTGTGAGGGGTGGGAGATTCATCTCTAGGGTCGTCAACCGGTCCAGTACCGTTCGGCAAACCCTGCACCGCCATGGTCTCGTTGGGGAGTTTGAACGAGGTTGCTTTGAGCGCCGTAGCGTAGCAAGTCCGCGCGCTCAACTGATTTCCCCGGACTGCCCCCGTGCCGTTCTGGGTAGGGAACTTCATCAACAGCATGTGGGGCGACAGATGCGCCTTGATCCTCGTCAGTGCCGTTCGGCCAACGATAACGTTGTATGCCGTCGGGCAGTCGACGATGAGGAACTGATCGTATGTCGTTGTTTTTCTCGGCGCCGTGCCAAATGTAATTGGCAGTCTGACACTACCGATCGGTTGGACCAGGTCTCCAGAGAAGCTTAACAGAGGTGTCAACTGCCGGTCGACTTGGTTGTCATTGATTCCCATCTCTCTGAAAGCTTCAGCAAAGATTACGCTCACGGAGCTCCCGGTATCGATCAGCACTCGCCCTTCATCGTAATCGGCAATTTCAGCTCGGATGATCATTGGGTCGTCGTGGGGATAGAGGATTCCCTCTTCTTCCTCTTGGCAAAATGTGATCGGCTCCCAATGAACTTTTGGTGTTTCCTGGAACCGATTCATCTATATTCCGAGCACCTGAGGGAACTGCGCGGCACGCACATACTGTTTCATCGAACGGTGGCTCGTCCCCGCAACGGTAGGTCCTCCGCTGATAGTGCCGATCATGTTTATCTGCCGAGGAGGGTTCGGAACCGGCGCCGATGGCTGCCGGGCGATATACTGGTCCAGTTTCCCCTCTCGGATCAGCCGCTCCACAATCTTCCGCAGGCTTATACAATCTTCGGTATTGTGGTTGTTGTGCTGATGGTATCGGCAGAATTTACCGGTCTCCCGATTGTCTTGCCGATTGGGTCTTCAAATATTCGGCTTCGGTATGACCTCATGTTCGTTCATCAGAACGGTTTCATACGTGGTATTCAGCAGGGTGAAGACCTCGTTGCCGTGGTCACGGTTGGGCAGGGGTCCTCGGTTGTCGTTGCGACCATACCGCCCCTTTCCTTTCTTTGGCTGATCTCTTCGATCGGCACGGTTGTCTTTCCGCTTATGGCCCGCCGAATATGAATCGGCCCTCTCGTAGGATGGCGCCTTCGCCGGATAAGCGCTTGGCTCCGCATTCTCTAGGCGTGCCGAAGCGCTGGGTTTTGAGTTGAAGTACTCGGCCTTGGCGTGCACTGCCGCCTGCTTGATCAGCTCATCATACGTGCGCCAGTTGCTGCTGTGTACTAGGTATCGAAAATGCGAGGATCGAAGGCCACTCTTGAAGGCGCCGTAGGCTGCCCTATCATCTGTTTCCGGATACCTTGAGTACTCGTGACTGAAACGCGCCGCATACTCTCTCAAGGGCTCGTCCTCTCTCTGCCGAATCGTGTACAGATCATCGGCAGAGTAAAGGCGGTCTGTTTGAATCATGAAGTGATTGAGGAAAATTTGCTTCAGCTCGTCAAAAGAATCCACTGTTTCCGGCTCCAGACGGTAGAACCAATTCAGGGCTGCCTCGGTAAGTGAAGACAGGAACAGCAGGCATTGCCCCTCGTCGCTCAGACCCTTGCATCCGATAGCAGACTGAAATGAGTGAAGGTGGGTTAAAGGATCTTCGGTACCAGTGTAGAATGGTATGCGCAATGGCTGCACTTCCCGATCCTGCCGAGAGCGACGGATGCGTCTCGCGAACGGCCCGGGCCGAAGCTTTCCCCACTCAGGTTCCTGGGAGCGAGCCTTGTCTTTTTCCATTTTCTGGACCTTCTGAAAAAGGAGTCGGACAACAGGGTCTCGGCTTGGGATTCCTTCGGCATCATAATCTTCCGAGCGTCTCCGCGGGCTCACGGAGTTATCCCCCGAGTATCGAGGTGTTTTCGAACGGTAGGTGGAAGTTTGCGTATTGGAATGTATGTACTCGGACGTTGACTCTTCTGTGGCGTCCAGCCCCTTGACCCTCCGAATAGGCGATTTGCTTCCTAGGGCGTTCAGCCGGGACTCCCTAAGCCGAGCGTCAACTCTGACCGGAGATCTCTGTCTCTCTGCCTCCCGATCGTTAAGCCGGTGTTGGCAATCAGAGTAGACCTTCTTCGGTATGTGCGGTTGGTCCCTAGGTGTCGGCACCACCAGTTGTTTGGAGGGCGCGGGCGTTGCCCTTGCTGCCCTTCGGTGCCTCCTCCTATGAGGGGTTCCCAAGCTTTAGGAAGAGTGAGTCGTCTGGACGTTCTGCGGTTGCTGCTGGTGCAGCTGCCGTTGGGTTTCGTCCACTTTGGACGAAAGGTGGTGGTTGTGCTCCTGAAGCCTAGCCATGTCCTTTCGCAGAGATGCGATTTGGGCTACTAGCTCGGCCTCGGCGGTTGTTTGGGTTGATGGGGCATTTCCGTAGGGAGTGCATGGGGGTAGTGCTGGGCTAGCCCCAGCTTGCCTTCCGAACGGTGCCCCGTCCTCCGATAGAAAAGTGGGTATTGAAGTGGTCCCCATGTGTTTAGGAGATAGTGGGTTAATTATTTTTCGTTTCCCACAGACGGCGCCAAACTGTTGATGCGAAAAAGTGGTTTGACACGTGGTTCGCCCAACTTAGTGATATTGTGTCTTCGGAAGGGAGTTAGTCTTCAAAAGATCGAGTTCCTGCAAAAAGGGAACGTTCGGTAAGACCTAGTGGTACCGGTGCGGTACCGGCCGAAGGCTCTCCGATGCTTAAATAAGTACGGATTTAGTAAAGATTAGACTACAGATCAAGCGGTAGCGTACGGTTGGTTTTTCTGTCCCCCTCTTTTGGGAATATGGGTCTCCTTATATAGGCCTTGGGAGGCGTGCATTATGCTCATATTTCCGATGTGGGACTGTAGGAGCTGGTCGTGAGCATGACACGTGTCCCAGAGAAAGAAGCATCAAGATGTATAGGATTCAGTAGGATCCTTGCCGAAGGGCCTGCAGTGTTAAGTGTTGACTCCGTCCACGTGTCAGGTGGTCATTGGTCGTTAATATACGGTATAAACAAGCAGTGAGAGCAACTTTAGTATCCCCCGTTGACCTTCTTTTGCAGATAGAATCTTCAATGAGTGCAACAAGCAACCTTACTAATAAAGGTGATTGTTGAGTAAGGCCGGCTTTCAAGCCCAAGCCCCTTGTATAGGTTGGGTGCTTGAGCGGATGTAGATCAATCAAGGCTTTCCTTGAGTTTTCAATAAAGCCCCTTGTATAGGTTGGGTCCCTTATGTTTTCTTTGCTTGCTCTGCCTGCAGTACGAGCCTCATACAGAGCCGCGCCCCTTTAATATGACGAGGATAAGTGGGAACCCTTCTTTTTTTTTGGGCACCAATCATTATTTGGGTGTATAGCTCGGTTGGTAGAGCATTAGGCTTTTAACCTAATGGTCGCAGGTTCAAGTCTTGCTATACCCAAACCTACGTTACACTATACTATTAGTAAGGATGCATAGTAGCTTTCAAAGATCACTCTTTGGCCTTTAGACTCGCTTCAGCGATTTCTCCCGTTAAGGAGGGTAATTTGGTAGCTTTGCTAAATATGTTTTTTAAAAATATCCAACACCATTCCTCTTTTTATTTTTTCATATTCCTTTTCCATCTTTCCTCTTCCTCTCTCTGTTTACTGTCTCTCACCTCCCACTCTCTCTTTTCTTCTTCTTCTCTCGATCTCTTTTTTATTTTTCCTTTTCTTCTTCCTCATTCCGTCATTCTCCATCTCTCCTTTGTTTACTTCTCTTCTTATTCGTCTTTTCATCTTTGTCTTTTTTATTTATAAATAATCTAATGTAATCTAATCAACCATTTTTTTCTCTTCTTGTGACCTCCCATTGTCTCTTCTTCTTCTTCTTCTTCTTCTTCTTCTCTCCATCTCTTTTTTTTTTTCCTTTTCTTTTTCCTCTTTCCGTCATTCTCCATCTCTCCTTTTTTTTTTCTTCTCTTTTTATTTGCATCTCTCGTCTCTTCCTCTGTGTCTTTTATTTATATATATATATAATCTAATATAATCTAATCTGTTGTAAACTAAAGAGAAATTGGAGAGAATTTAGAAGCATTCTACCAAATCTATCGATTACAATGAGGGATGAACCCTTTTGTAGGCAAAGCCTCTTCTAACATGTGGGCTCCACCTTCATTTACAACACTCCCCCTTGGAGACCACAAATGATACGGAATATGCCTCGTTAAAAACCTTGCCAGTAAAAAACCCAGTGGGACAAAAACTGGTCGAAGGGAAAAAGAGTACATAACCATGTGTAACATAAAATTCTTTGTATATTGACACGCGTGCAACACTGCCTCGTTAAAACCTTGCCAGGAAAAACCCAGTGGGATAAAAACCTGGACGAAGGAAAAAGAGTACAGTGTGTAAAGGTCTTTATTGATAGCACGCTCCCCCTGGTGCTTGGCAAAATATCTTGAAGCCATACTGTTGATCATCGGTCTGAATATCATAGTTGACACTGCTTCTGTGAGTCAATAGTGTATGAAGGTCGTTATTAATACCACGCTCCCCCTGATGAATATCTCCCCCTGAAAACTTCATGACTAGCTTGTTTTAGTAAGCGACCATAGAGATTTCCAGAGTCCGCATATCTAATAACACTTGAGCTATTGGTAAATTCACTCAAAAATATGCCCGTATATGGTGTTATGCTTAGATAGCATCAAATATGCCTCACATCATCCCAAAATGATGGTGATGGAGTTGAGCTCTATCTGGAAAAATACGATGTTCGGTTCAATATACTTCCGGAAAATCCTTAAATTGTCCAACGGATAATCCTCATAAAAATGCTTCAATACTTTCTTAGTATAAGCAAGAATCTCGTTGGCATAATGCTCGATCTTTAAGTCGAGACAAATATTTCTGGAACTCTTGAGAAACTTTAATGTGTTGCAAACACATTATAATCAATATACTCACTGAGGCAATTTATGTACATTAACATTGAGTACAGATTTTGTGCTTCAGGCACATGTCATTCAGGGACTTGCTTCATGCAATTTCAATCCTTTCAAGGATTTTGTTTAAAGGGATTAAACTTTATGACACATTAAATAGCTTTAACCCAGCTATTTATACATCTTTAGGGAATCGCTTCTGGCGATATGCTCCGTGCATTTAATAACCCTTAAAGATAACATGTTGGTCTCCGTAAATGTGCAATAAATAAGGGGCACAATGGAATCTATAAATATGGAGAAAACCCAACATTCCTTATTGTTGAAGGAAAATGGTAATCTTCCTAATATAATTTCACCACCACTAATTAAATAATGGGGTTTTATTATTTTAGGTTCGACCCATTCGAGACGCAAGTCTCTTAATTACAATCCCTTGCTTCAAGGGAAAACCCTTTGATTCCATCATAAAGAAACAGAACGTGTGTGTTTGATTTTGCAGCTGCTCCCAAGTCCAACCTCAAGATGCCTACGTATCCTTTGCAGGAATCAAGCCACTCGTAGTTCAAAGATTCATGATGAATAAATGACTCATCACAAAACGAAGAATTTGAATGGGTTTGATTGAGGAGTTTGAGTGAATTTAGCTGAATAAATCAGGGATTCGATATGGAAATATGTTTGGGATGGTTGCATCTAGATTGAATCTCTAGATTGCCTACGTACCCTTTTAAAGGGATCAAACCAACGTAGTTCGAAATATTTAGAAATTAATGGGTAAGTGTGGAGTTGGTGTCTTTGAGACGATTTGAAGATTTTCATAGGTAGATTTAGAATTTGTATCTTTGAGATAATTTGAAGATTTTCATAGGTAGATGACCTATGGGGAAATTTTGAAATTAATGGGTAAGTGTGGCCCATTAATTGAGAATTTGTGTTTGAGATATTTGAATTTAATCTCGTTGGAATTTTCATGGGTAGATGACCCATGGGAAAATTTGGAATGGTTTTGTACCATTTTTATTATTAATGTCCAAAGAAAATTAAAAGGCATTTTTAATGAGCCCATTAAGGATTAATCCATCAACCACATAATTTATTTGGACCAACCCATGAAGTATTTTGGGCTTTTGAGAGTTAATGGGTAATTTGTTTTATCGACCCATCAATTTGTTTTTCGGTCCTTTTAGTTGGCCCATAAACAAAAGGTCCATGTCAGAAAAACTTTGAGAGCTAGTTGCATTTGAAATTGATATCTATTTGGAGTAGTAGAGATCGATCCAAACTGAGCCACTCCCATCCTTATCTGGATCAATTCAAACTGAACCCAATTATATATCTCTTCAGCCACTCATTTGCCACAATCAATACGGAGCCTAGAGTCTTAGACGCCAAAATCAAAGCAAGACCTTTGCTTTGCTCATATCTGTCAGATTTAGAACTACATAAACCATTAAAATATTAATTTGAGGTCTTGGTAACTTGAAGGCAGACTTGGACTACATAAACCATTGGAAATATGGGAGCTTAAAGGCAACACGTCAGTTTGTCAAAGTACAAAGGTACTTTTCCTTTGCTTTGTCCCCTTTTGGCTATTTCTTCCTTGTTTTGTTTTGGTTTCTTTCAGTAATACGAAACTCTTTTTTTTGGTTGCTTTTCTTCTTCAATCTTGGGCATGGCAGGAGGGCTCTCTTTGAGCAACAAGCTTCTTCATTTTGTTTTTGGTCTAAAGACCAAAATTTGGTTTGAAGAAAGCTGCTGGCAGCAAGCTGTGCATCCATTTAGCTTTGGCAAGTCTTTCTTCTTCTCTTTTGAATTTTGTTTCCCTTTCAGCTTCTTTGTTTTTGGCTTAAGTTTGCTTTTGGGTTCTTCAACAGCCGCAACACAGGAGGCTTCTTAGCCTGAAATTAGTGAGCCATTTTCCTTTTGCTTTTTGCCGGAGACACTAATTTGGAGTCTGGTTTTTGGTGTTGAGAGAAAAGAAAAATCATCTCTTCTTGAATCTTGCTTGTGATTTTGTTTTCATCATTTCCTTGAAGACTTGACTGCATTTTTTTTTTGTCCGAAGACAATTTTGAGTTCTCTGCTTCCTTCCGGTCTCTTGGTAACAATGGTATGATGCTTCGGTGCATTTTTTTTTATTTGGTGTGAGATTAAATCCCTCCATGATTATGTTCGTGGGTTTTGTACCCAAATTGGATTTGTGCTCTTGAGAACTCACTGAATGAGTTTTATGCCCAAAAATGGATATACCATTCAGGGTATTTGATTGAGGGTTACACACCCACAATGGATTTTGTATCCAATATTTTGTATCCATTTGAAAGGATTTCCTTTTGCTCGGCAGAGCTTTGTTAAACAGGAATCCTCTCATGGATTTGTTGTTCATGATTTAAGGGTTGCCACCCATTATGGATTTATCATCCAAGAGTTTTATTTGTGGGTTGCCACCCATGATGGATTAATAATCCATATAATTTGGTTTGTGGGTTGCCACCCGATGAGGATTAATTGACAGCATCCATATACCTGTGAAAATGTCTCTTCTTGTATTTGTGCTCCTGCAACTTTCCTTCTGCAACAATTTTCTTCTTCTGTCGTCTTCTCCTTCTTTTCTGTTCTTCTCCTTTTTCTTTCCTCCTTTTTTTTTTTAAATTCTCTTTAATGCAGAATATTTATAATAAAAATTGAATAACCAACTCCCCCAAAAATAGGAGCCACTAAACTCTCTTAAACGTTTTCATTGGTTGGAGACCCCCACCTTTTTCCAAACTTCCCCCCACCTTTTTCCAAACTTCTCCCCACCTTTTTCCAAACTTCCCCCCACCTTTTTCCAAACTTCTCCCCACGTATAACTTATTTTTGCCAGAAACATTGTGTCATACAAATTAGGTATATTCCCTTCTATTCCGAACACCCAAGTATAACTTTCAGTATTAACAAATTTTGGGGTTCGTACTGTGGGTTTATTCTTTCACGTTCATTCTTATCTATAATGGAATTACCCCATTCCATTTTGGCTAATGATATTGTCGACATTTAATAATTGAACGTGGTTCCAATTAACACAGCCCATTGATGATTTGAGTAGCTACTCCAAAATCAAAATTTGTCATTCATCAATTCATGATCCCACCATTCTCATGTGCATGCGATACATCAATTATAAGCATTTCTTTGCTTTTGGGTACCCAAGCCACTGCAGGGGGTTTTTATTATGTGAGAATGTGGATTATAACCTCCAACGGAGCGTTATTTTATAGTAGGGCGTGGATATTCTCCATTTAGAGAGTTGGAACATTTAGAACCCATATATCTGTCATGCTGCAGGCATGCTACAGATTAAAACATACATGTCAATTAATTTCTGGGACTTTAACCCATACAATTTGCTACGCATTAGGCGTGCACAATATCAATATTGACATGTCAAAGGATTGTCCTTTCGGGACTTCAATCCACATCATTTGCTACGCAACAGGCGTGCATCATATTGATCACTGCTATACCCATATTTTGTTCATATGAGACTTTAATCTGTGCAGTGTATTATCAATGTATCCAACTTGCAATCTGCAAAATTTGCGTCAATAATTCATGGATACATACAAGCCATTCTTTTGGAACGGACTTATCTCCCCATTTGGTTACCTTTCAAGATAAAATATCAAATAAGTATATAAGCATAAAATAACACAAGTATTGCTTACATCCTTAGGTGGGAGAAACTTTTCTCAAGTATCATTCAAGCTCGTATCGGCCCAGTAAATATAATATAGTGCTTGATGATCTAGACATATCCTGCAAAAGCAAAAATCACAATTCTTCTCTCTGTCAAAAACAAATAACCCTCAGAGTTAGGATCACTGCATGGATTCTTTCTTCGGATGTTCATTCTAAAGAAATAAAATCCCTTATGAACAGAGAGTTATAAAAAGAAAGAAAAGATACAAAAATTGTGATATTTATTGCAAGGTAAGGTAAGCAATCAAGGAAGGAAGCTGGTGGGAGCAGACAACAAGCTCTAATTTCTCCTAGTCTAGAAGGACCTTAGGAGATTAGAGCATAAGGTCGCCTTCACAGTTCCCTGATGTAGCGGAAACGTGATCATGGATAGTCTTGCTTCCTGAATGGATGATCAGAGATAGTCTTGCTTCTCGGGCATATTGAGTGCTTACTGATAAGAAAAACAAGTAGATATCGCATCACTAGGTATGGAGTAAACTGGATGTCTTCTGCAAAGAAAATTTCGTTAGTAACACATTTATACACAAATACAATGAATAGGTAGAACCGGTGAATTTCAAATTAACCATAGGAAAATTGCGAGATTCTCGGGATACTTTTGAAAAAGTAGCTCCGTGAAATCCGTAAAGCAAGATCGGCTTTGCCGAAAATAATACTTGAGAATGCCGAAAGTGCCGACAGGCATTATTAGAGGCCACGTGAAGTTTTGGACACTGGGAAAGAAAAAGATAATATGGGGATTCGAGAAGATATTGGGATCCTGTAAATGTTGCCACATTTTCGTCTATAGATATTGCCTTTGCAAAACTTGATTGGAGCAACTGCGTTTCAACTCAACTTCCTTCATTTTCTGAAACTTTAGTTTTTGTAAGACTTTCTTCGAAACCTTCTTAAAATGGCTTCCTCTTCTTCCTGCCCAAATTATTTCAATTTAAATTATGCTCCCACAACAACCAGTGACGCCAAAGTTTGGCGTCCATCCTTTGTATCCCAAAATCGTCATCTCACAGTTAATGATTCTGTGATGATGAATGATGCTACTGCTGTCATAGTAGCTAGGAATTTCATTACTCCAATGGATGAAATGCTGTTGACAGGGAGGTCTGAGGAAGAGGCTATTGATGACTCAATGGCTTCTAGCATTCAGAGTGCTGCTTCTGTTTCTAACATGGCTGATCGTTTGCGTGCTAGAGCAAACGAGGTTCAGAAGCTAACAACTGAAAATTCGTCTCTTCAAAGAATGCTTCATGAGTCTCAACAGGAGGTTGAGAAACTTAAAGGAGAGAATAATTCCTTGTTGAAACTGGTGAGTTCGTACTCCGTTGATACACTGAGAAGGCTAGACATGCTGCAGGTCTCAAATGAAAGAATTTTGGGAGACCACGAGAGACTCATGGCTAAGCTTAAGAGGCGCCGTCCTCTTCCTTCAGAGGCTTCTAGAACATAATGTAATTTTATAGATTTTACAAGGCCTGCACCTTCATTGCAGGTGGAAAAAATCTATCTGTTGTATGCCCCTTTCTTTTTATAATAATAATTGCGCACATTCTTAAACTTGCATATGTGGTTTTTACGTCTTTTCAAAATGACAATTTGGAATCTTGTGTCTTATAGGTTCAAGTAACCACATCAAATCTCTCAAATTACATATTTCCATGCATGTAAGCCCAGAACTTTTGGTCTGGGTTAAACACAAACTCTGAATTTATTCGTCCTTTTCAAATGGACATGAAATATGGATTGAGTAAAAGCCACGCTAATATCACAATATAGTAGTGAAGAGCATTAACTACTATATACCCACAACTTCAAGTTCAGGATCTATCATATATTTGGATCCATGGGCTTCCGGCCCAAATATAACAAAATATGTGGGGAGTCTCAATTCATTATTTGAGGTTTATACTGATATTATCCATTTCGCAGTGTATTCTTAACAACCGGAATTCACAAAATATATTCTTCCTTGAGATGTCGTTGATTATAACAAAATCGAACTTTATTAAATTCATCATCTTCTTATGCCAAAGAAATATGCGGCGTACCACAATCTGTTAGATTTTGAACTTCGGGCCAAAATCACATATTCTCATAGTATGGACATTTTTATAATTTTCTGTACATATTTCTGGACTTCAAGTCTTTACATAATTGTCCATATTTTGAGGAACTTCTGGCATCTCCTTTAATTGCTCATCCATGAGTTTAAGGAACTGCAAGTTCCCTTTTGTATATAGTGACAGTTTACCCAAAATGGTTAATATTTATGCATACGTCACTATTCATGTGAATAGTACTATTCATCAAGTCATGAATACATATCTATTTATGTGTGCAGTACATTTGCCAGTACATTTATTATTTATGTGTACGGTACTTTTAACCAATATGGTACTGTTATATCATCAAGGAACTCTAGGTCCTTATTTACATGTCAAGGATCAAGAATCTTCAAGGCCGATCTCTTGTGTACAAGTATAGTACCGGAGAGACTGCCAGCTCTCATATCAATATCATTAAATTGGAGAGAATTTAGAAGCATTCTACCAAATCTATCGATTACAATGAGGGATGAACCTTTTTGTAGGCAAAGCCTCTTCTAACATGTGGGCTCCACCTTCATTTACAACATGTTGTAAACTAAAGAGAAATTGGAGAGAATTTAGAAGCATTCTACCAAATCTATCGATTACAATGAGGGATGAACCCTTTTGTAGGCAAAGCCTCTTCTAACATGTGGGCTCTACCTTCATTTACAACATAATCAACCATTTTTTTTCTCTTTTTATCTACATCTCTCGTCTCTTCCTCTCTGTCTTTATATATATATATATATATATATATATATATATAAATAATCTAATATAATCAACCATTTTTTTCTCTTCTTGTTTTTCTTTATGTAAGTTTTCTAGATGGTCATGAAAGTTTTTTGGATAGTGTTTATGAGATGGAAATTAAGAGAAAAAGGATAGAGAGAGTGGTTGCTGACTGTTTTTTTTTTTTTTTTTTTTTTTTTTTTGTTTTGTTTTGTTTTGGGTTTATTCTTAACTATCATGTCGGATTATTTGCGAATTGTAACGGATTGTGTTTGAATCTGATATTTTTTACCCATTAAGTTAACGAATGGTGTCGTGTCAACCTATTAAGTTAACGGGTTGACACGAACACGACTCGAAACCCATTAACATGACCGGTTTGCCAGGTACCAGCAACCGTCCACCTGCGCACCCTTCTTCACCTCTAAACGCAGCGCCGTCCACCTCCACCTCCCAATCTGCTCTTTCTCTCACTCTCTGCTCTCGTTCTCTCCCCCTGACCTCTCTCACAGCGGGTGGTCCAAGACTCGGCTGGGTCGGGGGAGTCACTGAAGCAGAGCTGCTGGGCTCAGATGCCTCAGGAGTTGCTGAGGGAAGTATTGGTGAGAATCGAGGCCTCTGAGGCCGCTTGAAAAATTGAAAAGACGATAATAATGTTGAACTTGTGTAGCTGAGAACGAAGAGTTTGACTGCGAAAGACCACATCAGGCAAACATTTTGGCTTGCATTTGATGTGTTTGATGAAATCCCTCTTCAGTATTTTTTTCAGAATACTAATGTCCTTTGCACTACTAGCTTCGTATGGAAAATCACGACAAAGCCCAGCTTCTAAGTTTTCTCAAAACTCTTCCCCCTGTTGAGTTCTGCTGTGTCTATGGCTCATCTCTTCATCCCAACAATCCTGGCAGTGCAAAGGTTTCTACTTTACTTCTATAGCTCTTTTTCACTCTTCTAGCAATTGCTTGTTCACTTAAGTAATATACATTTTGAACCTTTGCTTTGCATTTGTGAATTCTGGGTTGGTAGTCAACCATGGTAGATTGCATTCTTGGTGTATCCAATCCCCGACAATGGCATTCTGAGGTAAGCTTTAGACTTCCACACATACCATATGTCTCTTCTTGATGCTTCAATAATCAATCATGGTGTTTACTAATTTGTGTATGTACAACTAGAATCTGACATTGAACAACGATCATTATTCCTCATGGATGGTGCTTCTTGGTGGGGCAAGACTGGTACTGCTCTCTCTCTCTCTCTCTCTCTCTCTCTCTCTCTCTCTCTCTCTCTCTCTGCTTCCATGTTCAATTCTATTTTCATTGATCCTGACACAATATAATCGTCCATGCTAGATTACCGACGTTGCAGATGAACTAGGTGTGGGGGTGCACTTCAATCCTTTTGTTAGTTGGAACGACAAGGTATTGATCATTCAGCTACCCTGTAGGTTCAAGTTTAGGCTATTTCTTGGGTGTCTGAGCTTTCATGCCATATTTTAAACTGATAGTGCATTAGTGTTTTGTTACACATTCTGTAATCTTTCACATCTTGTATTTTGTTACACATTCGTCACACTCAAGTAATTTTTTTTCAGATGTTCAAGTATGGGGTTGTTCACATGCACGACTTGGTTCAGGACATACTAAATTGGGAGAGGTTCTATTTGAGCGGCCGATTACAAAAACCAGTATGCCTTCTTCATTGATTCTCATTCTTTTTGTCTTTATGTTCGTGGAAGATTAATCTTCAGCTTCGTATTTGTCCTCCTTTCATTTTGATTTTAGTTAACTTCCTGTTTAGTTACATTATTTTCTAACTAGCACCACCCTTCACATTGCATGAAGATGGTCTAAGTTTTAGAACTTTCAATCATATTCAATGATAATCTTAGTGATGTAATTCTTGGAAAAAAAAAAAAAAACCCCTCTGCTAGTTTGATTAACAAATTTTTACCTTATTGAAATATTTTGTAGCACACGAAACTAATGAAAATTAAAATACATGTTCTTATGCTTTGTCTTAAAAATAATGCCATTCTGTTGAAGACCCAAGACTCGGATTGTCTCATGTAGTTCATGTTATGATACATTATCTTTATATTCAACATGAGAGTTTTCAATGTTTTTTTCTACAGGTTCATGTACTTCTGGATAATTTGGATATCGCAAATGTAAACTCGGTTAATTTGAGGGCTGCAATGTCTGCAGCTCTCCTTCTTTTGCCGTCCAAGTTCACTGAGGTCTGATTCTTTGTCACTGCTCAATGATTTTAAATTTTTTGGAGTTCTATAACATATTCCATTTAATGCAGGAAGAATTGTATGCCAAAATATGTAGCCTCTCGTATATGGGCGACTTGCGTATGCTTTTTGCAGAGGACAGAAATAAGGTAAAGCTCAATCAGTGGTTACATAAATCCACAAACTTGCATTCAGTTGGTGGGTCTTGTAATTATATGGCCAAACATAATCAAATTTTTTAAAATTACATTATCTACTGCAGGTGAAGAAAATAGTACAAGGGCAATTTGAATTGTTCCGGCCGATGTATAAGCCATTTATTGAAGAGTATGAGACCAAAGAGTTGTTGAGACGCTCTTTATCTGGGAATACTCGACCAATCATATCTCAGGTCTATTCTGACCCTTAGGTTGCAGTGTGAAGTTGATCCAACATTTCTTTTACTGGCGAAGGTTGATGTATAGCTTCTCATAAAAGTTGAAAAAGAAAAAGAAAAAACAGAAGCGTTGATTTAATGGGTGTATGGAACCTTAGTGCATGTTTTAGAACATAAGCTAGATACCAACTTTAAGACTTCACTATATGGCTAATTCTTCTAAAAGTTATGCTATGCAGTGTACAGTTCAATGCTTTGAAGCTTAAGATACATTATTACCTGTTAAAACAGGATGGTGGTTTATTAGCAGCTCGATCTCTTGTTTCTTCTCTGCCCCCAATGGTCAGAAGCCAAATGGGGATGAAGCTAGGAGAAAAGAAAGTACTGTGTGACTCTGGTATGAACCTTAACTCATCTGCAGTGGCTTATAAGGAAAAAGGTTTCTTAAGGATTGATCTGAGTTCAGATTTAATGATTATACCTGATCCAATGTTTTTTAAGGAAAATATTGCTTGTTTGTTATAAATGGAAAGGTGAAAGTTCATAAAAAACTTCCAGATTTATGTGCCACAGGGATAGTGTTTTAACTAGGGTGGTAGTTTAACATATGTACTTGTAACTCTTGAATCTGGACTTGTACTTCAATTGCAGGTCGAGTTATTCAGGAAATTGTGATTGGCTCCAAAGACGGGGCTGCTAAATGCATGCAGACTATTCTGCGGCGAAAGATCATGGTTTCGAGTGCAAGACAGGCCGTGTCTGGTCTCCTGGCTGCTGGTGGCATTAATGGCATGAGATATCTTGGTGCTAAAATGAGCAAGGCTTGGAAATCCTGGAGATGATAATTTTTTACATATAATTATTTATTCATTTTTAGCGCCAGTCTTGTTCAGCCATAAACTGTTAGCATCAGAGGGACGTTGAAAGCATGATTTTGCAATTCCATCGCAACAAGAGGTGAGATGCTCGAAACATAACCTATATGAGCTCCCCAGGGTTCACTGGTCAGTAGGTTTCATTCAAACAAGATATTGTTGTTTGTACCAAGGAAGAAGACGCTCGTGTTATCAGTGAGCATTTTGTATAAGAAACTGAGAGAGGAAAAGCAAGTTTTGTATACTGCGACATGCAAGTAAATGTTTTCAAGATTTAAAACTATGCATATCTCTATACCGATTACATTTTGGTACACAGTAGAAGTATTGGTTCCTGGAGAAGATTATTAATGCCAAGTTGCTGAAAGTTAGCAGTGCAGGAAACATGGTATTGAAAGTTAAGAAATTTGGATGCTTATTAAAGAAGAAAAAGATATAAAATGAAAAGTAAAGAAGTAAATTAGTTGGGTCTAAAACGGTAACTGGTATGGGTTCCTTCATAGATAAAGCTCCAACCTTTCAGACTTAGAATCAAAATAGTGACCTTTCAAAGGAAATCTAGGGCAGGATTGTAAAATTTCAAAAGGAGTTGAAGACGGAAATGGCGTTTGCCTAGACGACAATTACTCTAATGGCATGTTTATTAATCCGTAATTGGATTAGGACAAATTGAATTGAGAATGAATGGAATTGATAAGGAGTTGGATTGAGGAGAATTAGATTCCGGATTCCTTTTGAAGTTGTTTACTAAATCATATGGATTAAGGTTAGGATTCCTATTGAAGTTGTTTACTAAACCATATGGAATTGAGGTAGGAATGATGCTAATTACTAAAATGTCCTCGTTGTTGGGTTAAAGTAGATGGCAATTTTAAAATTTTAAAATTGTGTGAGGATATAATGGGTAAAAAAGATGAATTCTTAATGGGTTAGTTCTTTAGGAATTAGAATACCACCTCCCACCCAAGAATTGAATTCCTCCAAAATCAGGAGTTCAATTTCTAATTTTGTGTGGGCCCCACTAACTTCCCAATTCCTTGATGTGAAGTAAATGCAAGAATCCTCCATAAGTGGAATTCAGTTCCTAATGAGAATTCCAATTCCTAATTAGTAAACACACCATAATTGAAGACAACGTATGTCCAAGATTACCTTAATGGTAATTGAGCCTATTGGGCTTAGGGCGCAATGTTTGCCCGTTTCCAACCCTCAGCTCAAAGCTATTGGATAAAATAAAGTCTTTGAGCCACTTCGAATTGCTTAAAAACTGAATTATCTATTAAATTGATAATTACCTAGAATTAAAGATGGATCTTATCTTTTCTTAGAAGCAACAAAGGCAAGGTAAATAGATAATTGATCTTAATTGATCAGGTATGATCTTCATCAATGTCGTTCCCTATCCCTAGCTGACGATTACCTATGAGTTAAGGCAAAAGTAATATAAAAATGAGAGAATAATTCATTGCCTAGACGCGCAACTTATCAACAATAGCCTCAATACAAACCTTAATCCTTCCTTCAAGGCACATAGGTTATTGATATTTCGACGTTGGTATCGATTCCCAATTGATCTATATCAATTGAAGGTGTTGTTCTCAATTGCATTACGAAGTTTTGACCCCATCTTTTGATTGTTACTAGACCTCTCAACACTATGAAGCCGTTCTTGCAATCCAGAAGTAGCCCAAGGTGATAGCAGTCCCAGTTCTAATCCGATCTCTTAGATTTGGCCCTTTGTTTATTGAATATTGTCATTTATTTCCTTTAGTTTGTATTAGAGAAATATTAAAGTCCTCATTTGTCTTGAGGCATAGAAAAGAATCAACATTGAACCAATTCCCCATTCAATACACAATTGCTTGGTTGGAAGTCAGATTTCTTGGTGCGCAAGTTACTTAATTTTATTCAAGTCTATTAGGGTTTTACAATGCTAATAGTGGCACACTCACAATTCAGTACAACTTCTAGCCTATTTCTAAGGCTGGGAGATTTGGAACAATGTCAAAAACCTGAAATTGAATGAATTTATCATTCAACATTCAGTAATTTAAAATACATAAACAAAAAAAACCAATCTACAACAAGCATCCTCTCAACCACTAATCCAAGCCATATATCTTGACAGCTTCACTGACATGGCAAAAATCTATCCAACCAAGGATCCAAAGAATGTGTTGAAAGTGGCAATGTATAATCAAGGGAGCTATGTACCAGAACTGAGGGATGACGAGGAAGCATTTGACATTGACAGAACCAAAAGAAAATTTAGACTTTTGTGTAATTGGAGAAAAGCTGCAGCAGTTTCCCCAAAGTTTCAGGATAAAACTTTCTGGCAAATAGAAAACAGGGTCTCTTCATCCCATTCCACAAGCAAGGAGTGGTCAGTAATTGCTTCTGCAGCATTCAATGCAGACCAAAAATCAAAATTTCAAAGTCTGTCTTCCCAAATTACAGAAAGCATTACCACAACAAAAATATTATTAGAGTCGTCAAATTTATTCACCAAATGATGTGTGCAGGATGATACGATATGTAGTTAGAAATAAATGAGGTGCCGATAGAGCTGCCACATCATTTTGCAAACAAATTTAATGACCCTAGCATTACTGATTACTTTTACCACAAGCAAGCCAACTTGTTTGATCCAACTCTAAAAGGTTCATTTGTACCTTGTCTTCGCTTGTAATATGTGTGCTCTCAGCGATGGACTGAAATGGGTGAGAGAGTGGCACTAAGTGAATGGCATGTCACATGAAAATGAAGTGATTGTTAAGAAAGAAAAAATTTCGAAACCATACCGTGATGTTCCTAAGGAGGTCATAAGTAACATCCTGAGTTCTATATGCTCTTGGATGCCACTTCCCTTCGGACCAATCAACATATGTTACTGACCAATTCGCAAGTCCACTAGGATCTTTCATCTGAAAACCATTAATGGAAAATGAAAAAGAGAAGTAGTGGCAGCAAAGAAATTAGAAAGCAGTGAAATGCAGTTGTAATGGCAAGCAAACGGAGAAGGTTTGTTGTGCTGACTTGAAAGAAAGTTGGCAGGTAATGCTCGTCCGAATAGCAGTTGCGCCCATCCATGTTTGGCTGAGAAAGTCAGAAACAGCATCGAGTTCAATCCAAAACTAGCAAGGCAGGACTAACAATAGATGTAAATAGTTTGAATTTTGGAGAGTAGGATTCTTAAAATATAAAATACAAATATTTGGTGTTCAAAGAATTTACTCTAGATAAGGCCTAACTTAATGATGCCAAAAGCATATCATAACAAACAGATTACCCTGCAGTAAAGCTTGAACTTTGTATAGTAAAGACTATCTGCCATCATGACAATTGCATGTTGCCGCTTCATAGAGAACCACTGCAGTGCAAATGTCAGTTAAAACCAACCATATACGAGACATATCAACTGTCCTTGCACAAATCTGCATCTGATCAATGAGCACATTATATACCAAAGCTCTTGTTGATCAAATGCTCTGTCAAAAGGAGACAATAAACGTGAACAAGAACAAGAAATCAATCCAAACATTGCAATCATTCATACACTTGGGACAAGAAAGATAGGATAAAGAAGCTCATGTGACTTATAAAGAACAAGTGACAAGATTCTACGAATCATAAATATACTCATAAGAACTGGTTTTACAACTCTGAGACCTATTTGCAATTATTCATCCAGCTTCTTTTCTAGTTTCAATAGGAGGGGGGGTAGGATGCAACCAGATATAAATGAAGCCAATTTGAAATTTTGCACCTTGGTGTCTAACATGGAAATATACACTTAAGAAATGATTTTCGAAACGTATCGATAATTCAATGGAAGGAAAATATTTGTAAGTACAGCAAGTAATCCATCTTCTTTTGTGGCTCCACATGCAGCCTGAAAAGGAATATCTTGCCCCATCGACTAAGCTTTAACACATTGCATTGAGTCTAAATTTTACTTCCCAGATGACACCAGATCTAAATTAAAGCCAGTCTGAAATGTTGCACTAATCAAATCATATACGTTTAGCATAGGTCATAGGTTAACTTACAGGTCATGTATATTCCTAAATCCAGTGCTTCAAACTCCAGTTATCATTCAAGAAATAGGCTTAAAGCAATTAGCTGAGTCAACAACAAGGTTATTAAATTGACATAGATGCAACTACCTGCAGTAACCAACTTTGTTTTATACCCCTTAGAACCTTTAACTTCTAAGAAATTCTTATAGTAGAGGGGACTTTAGCAGTTGGCACTACTGTTGATTATATAAGCAGGCTTGTATGAGACACCAGTAAATAAATTCAGAAAAGTTCTTCATCCACAAGTTTCTACATAAATTCACAAATGTACCTGTGAACCCTTCCGAAAATCCTTCTTTTCAACTTCAGGCAACATATGTTCTGAATACCGGCCAGTTCCATGTGGACCAGGATCAACAAAACTAGAGAGAGAGAGAGAGAGAGAGAGAGAGAGAGAGAGAGAGAGAGAGAGAAAGAGAGAGATAGAGAGCTAAATACATGGAATAAGCAATTGTTCAAGTACACCAGAATAAGAGATTTAACACAAATAATTGGAAGGAATTTTTAGAGTTCCATTTGGTTTACTTCCTAAAATATAGTTTGCTTACCAATCAATAAAGCTGACGTTTGTGTACATGAGATAGTTATATACATAATCGAAGTTATGCAGTGGTATACAACTGAAACCAAAAATGTAAAGTAAAATCAATGAAAGAACTAGCAAAATTCCATCATAAAAACCTCATGCAAAAGTCACAATTGTAAATGTTTACAATGCAATGACCTATCAGACAGCAAGACAAAATGTTGGTTGTCAGGGTCTAAAAGTGCATTTGCCAAAAGTCTCTTCTCTGCCTCAACCATCGAAAATTTTCCCCAAACGACCTGCAAATTTATTATTAATGGCATCTTTAAAGAAAACCATGTGTACTGGTTACTGATAAAATAATGTTGAACTGTAAAAATGTCATGAGAGGCTTCTACGTACCTGCTCACTATGTACGTCTCTGTCAACAAAATAACGGCTCACATGTACTGGTTTTTGCTTAGAAGCATGTACATAAACAGTGAATTTGTCCTCATGGCCCTAGGCACCATGATATTTTTGTTAGACTGTGAATTAGCTTACAAAGTAAATGGCTTTTTATATAATTTAAGAAAATATCAACACAAGTAGGTACTTCGTTTTACTTTAGCATGTATCTATAATATAATCATAAAAAGGTCAACCAATTACTTACCCTAGCTTGAGTTCTTACTTCAAGTTCTCACTAGATGCTAGAGAACTCAACACGAAGCATAAAGAAATGGAGATTCAAGTGCTATATATAGATTATATTAAAACGAATTTTGTACGGTTTTCATTGAAACTGGTGTTGAACACACCAAGCCTAGCACATGTTTATCATATCTCCTGAGTAACATACTCCTCCGATAAGTCTCAAGTTAACAGACTGGCCCTAGTTCGACATTTCCTCAGGTGGTCAAAAGACTGGCCCTAGTTCGACATTAATTCTAAACTCTGGAAAAAGAGAAACTGTAATCTCATGAGATACCATTACATTGCAGAGGTGAGCATCAATTCCATCAAATTACTTGAGCATTTTAGTTACTAAACATCTGCCAGTACTGCTCAGTGAATGGCAGGTCAAGGAAATATGCCTAAACTACAGCGCCTGACTACCAAACTTCTTAATGCAGTTAAACAAATACATTCATACGTTTCTTTTCGTAAATATATGAACAAAGGACGACCGCTTATGGAAATAACAAATACCAAAATGTGATGAACTCAAAAGGGAAAAAAGAATAACATAAAGGCAAAACCTTACTTGAAAGAAATTTTCCCACAACTCCTCAAAAGGTAATGTACCAGGAGTTAAAAACATGAAAGCAATTTTGGGGTTCTTTGATTGAAGAGGAGGTGTCTTGAGAATTTCCTTAACTACAACATCAGATGCAGTCTCATCATCAGTCAATTCCCTTGCAGGACCAGGTGGATCCTTTCCAAACACAGTACAACCACTAGAAGAAAAGAGATAGCAGGTGGCAGAGCTTCTCGGTGGGTAGAAATAGGCTACAGTAAAAAAAACACAGACGAACGAAATCAATGCAATAATCCATGTTGGTCTTTTCAATGGTGGACGAGGCCTTGACTTAGACATGATCATAATATCCTTCATCAATTGCGGCCGCCATGCAAAGGATTTTTTCATCTGGACCGAAGGCAACACAGAACCTCTCATTCAGACCAACTTTCGCATTCTTTGCTGCGTTGTTGCCAAGTTGTGTTCAATTTGAACTATGGAAGCTGAAACTTGCAACACGGAGAAGACCATTTCAAACGCGTTTTCAGATCATACAACGAAAGGAGCATATAATTAATTGTACAATTTAATGAATACCCATTTGAGAAATTGTCATGAAAAACTTGAATATCAATTCAATATCACCAAAAGGCAAAAACAGAAACGAAACGCAAAGATCAGACCTTCATTATAACGTTGCAATCAATAAATGGCACTGGTGAACAAAAAAGGCCGAATAATGAAGAGGGTGAGAGAAATAAAAACCTAGGTTCGCGAAGAAACTTCAAATGCAGGTGATCACTGAGACAATGAAGAACAGAGGGGAAGCGGGTTCAGCGGGTATGTGGAGAAGTATGAGGGGATGCAAAATGATGAGAGGCATTGTATATGGCAATGAGTACGTATGAATATCTGGTTCTGGACAATTGAGCAATTGGATGGTTTTTGGGCGATGAACACTTCAGCCAGTGAATTATGGCAACTTTCCCACGTAATATTGAGAAATTAAATGTAATTCATTTAAGATTAGGGGTTAAGAAAAAAACCAGGGATACCTTAGTAGCTGTCAAATCGACAATATCATCCTAAAATATATATAAATATGTTTGTTTCTTTTTCCTCAAATGGGCACATTGTCAAATTTCAATGAAGCTAAACCGGAATGAATATTTAACATAATTAATCTCTCTCTCAGAAAAATAAAAATTTTAAAAAATTCACAATTAACTGCAAAACTCAAATTAAGAAAGAAAAATAATTATATATTTTGTCTCCGGAAAAATGAAAACAACAAGTGGTTCCTTAGCTTTTAAAAGTCTTCATTTTAGTTCTCACACTCTCAAATCAATCAACGTGGTTCTTCATATTTTGGTCTACACATCAATTTGGTCCCTCTTATCGCATTCCGATAAACTTCAAGTAAAATTAATCATGTGTCATCTCGTGAACAACTTTAAAGGGATATTGTCATATAAATATAGCTCATTTTAGTTCTAAAGTCCATGTGTTTTGGTGAATAAGGCCATATTCCCTCCAACGTTTGGGGCAGATAGCCTTATTGAGCAAATTATGTGAGCTTACTTTGTGTAATGGGTGGATAGTTTGTATTTTGACGAAAATACCCCTTTAAAATTTGTCAGGTCATCAATTTTATCTAAGATTTTGAAGAAATACGATGAGAGGACCAAACTGATGTGTGGACCAAAGTATTAAGGATCACATTTGATTGATAGGGCATCTTTGTTTCTAATAAAAAAACCAAATTGAGAGCATGTTTACTTACTAGGAATGTGAAAGTCGAGAATCGAGGAACTTAAAAAATAAGGGAATTAAGGAAGTGGATGAATCAACTACCCCCTAAGTTGAGATGATTTCTGCTGGCGAGTCCTTATTTAGTTAGGATTTTGGTTCCTTAATCCTTACTGTGTTAGAATTTTGGTTACTTACCTATTTGTCTAGTCATATTATAATAGAGATTTATTTTATATTGTAATTTAGATTTATTTCCTATTTTTATTTAGGGTTGTACTTCTGTATACATACATCCATATTGGAGAATAATACATACATGAAATAACTGAATATTTGCCTTACTCGGTTTGACAATTTTTAGTTTTGAGGGTATTTGATTACGAATTTTAACATTAAAACGCACATAATTTTTTTATTTCTTATGTATTCGTAAAATTAGGGGAAGTTAGGAATTGGAAAGTGAAAAGTTCAGGGACCATTTCTAATAAAAATCATAAAACCAATGTTTGTTTGGGTACAAGTGATAGTTTAAACTAGAGGGGAGGGGTTTCTCACACACACACACACATAAGATGGCATAGAGGTTTGAATTTGAGATCTCTAATCTGCAAATCAATGCCATTTTTTCATTAGACTCGAGCTGGTTGGCAAATCCTAAAACCAATGTTAAGTATGGGTATTTATATTGGCCTAAGCAGAAGAATTTGCCTGCATGCCTGCTTGCTTTGGCATCCAACGCTTGTCCTTTGTTTTTTTTATTTTTTTTAAAAATCTATTTATATTTAAGAATTATATTGGCCTGAATATATATATATATATCAAATAAATTCAATATTAGGTGAGAAGAGAGACATTCTGTATAGTTGGGGGTGAGAACGTGTACGAACGAATTGGAGTCAAGCGTTTGGGAATTGTGGTCGAACGAGAGTAAATTTAGGGGTGTATTCAATTGTGATTTTAATGGATTATTTTGAAGCTTCAAAGTACGGCGGTATTCAATTATGATTTTTAAGTCATTAATAAAAATATGGTGGTATTCAATTAGGATTTTTAAATAATCAATACAAGTCCGGTGGTATTCAATTAAGACTTTTAAAAGGTAAGAAAAATACCGTGATATTCAAAAACTTACTGATTTTGAGGTATTTCATTAAATGATGTATTGTGTGAGACTTTTGAGTGTGTCATATAAATACCAAATCACATAACAAATCTCATCTTCCTATGCATGATTCTCATATATGCTCTCATACTTTTTTTCCCCCCACTATTTTTGTATGCTTTTGACTGTACATAAAAAAAACTTTTCATAAGAGAGACGATAAAGAAGCATTAAAAAGAAAGATGATATTGCCTATTCCAGAGCTAATATGGGCATTTTTCAATAGCTCTTCTTTCCTTGTAGACAAGCTTATTTGGAGCAAATTATATGTTCGATACTTTTTTTTTTTTTTATAGAATCACTTGCTCATTGTAGACATTTCCTCGCAAGGAGTTGTAGCCCTCCACAACTCTACCGGTGTGCCCACAATTTGCTTGATCTAATGCCTCAAAGATGCCTTTTTAAAAAAAAAATTATTTTTTTTATGCATAGCTGTTGCGCATATAGCTCACATGGCTAACCCTATCCCAAAACGTTTGGGACCAGGACAAAGCAAAAAAAGAATGAAGAGGCCTTACCCACAATCTAGAAGAAACGTTAATAAGGTGCAAGGTGTTTTTTCACTTCATAGTTTTGGTCCAAGCTTTGACAAAAACTAGGATTAGTTATGGGGTTGGGCTAGGAGTTTTCAATATGTTTCTTTATTTTGTATTCCTGGTGCTATCTGTTTTGCATTAAGTGTTGGTGGTTTTGGATGTAGCTTCTAGCCTCTGCTTATGCTTTTGTATTTCTATTGTTTGTTTCTCAGTTGTGTTGTGTTTCTTTAACGCATTCATTCTGGCCATGTGTGGCTATGTTGGGAGTTACATTGTTGATGTCGGTGTACTCTTCTTGGACTAACCTTTGATGGTTACTGTGCTTCCATCTTTGTATTAACCCTAAAAATTGGGTATCTATATCCTAAAAATTGGGTATATTTCTTCAGGTTATGTATTTAGGTGAATGATGATGGGTAATAGAGTTCAAGCTAGTATAGAAATATAAGTAAAATCATGTGATTACAATCTATTAAAATCAGAAGTAAAATCCTAAGCGAATTAAAATCATAAGTAAAATCATGTAATTGCAATCTATTAAAATCATGAGTAAAATCATATAATTACAAATCCAACTGAAATCCATTACATTAAAATCATGTAATTGCAATATATTAAAATCTCAATTGAATACACCCCTTAGAACCGTTATTGAATTTTTCCTTCGAGCAAAAAAACTAATTTCTTTATAAATAAATAAAAGCGAAAATTATATTTAATATTGTTTTTGAAAGGATGTATTTAGTATTATTTAGTCGATATTAATAACACACTGGTTCGTTTGGTATACCGTATTAGACTCTGGATATGAGTAAATAGTCCATGTCAGGTGTTTGGTGTCAACTTGTATTATTTAATTACCTGACTATTTTATACATGTTGGGCTTTTAATACTCTCCTTACCTGACTAACTAATACAACTCACACGACCCCGTGTAGGTAATACACGCTTAGTTATACAGCTAAGGAAAAAGAACACACACATTCATGTGAAAAATCCGACTACACTATTTTCATCTTCTTCTCCCTAGGGTTCTTCTCTACTGTCTTCTCCAAGATTAGTCTCTTCACTCTTCTCCAGGTATCCATCTCTCTCTCTCTCTCTCTCTCTCTCTCTCTCTCTCCAATATGCTTCTTCTCTCTTCTTCTTTCTTCATCTTCACTTTCTTTATTTATTTCCTCTTTTATTAAATGTTTGTGGAAATTAGGTTATGAGTTTTTCCTTCTTGACATTTTTTTTTCTTGCTGTATTGGAACAAGACATGCGGCTATGTATCCAACTCAATAATCAAATAATCAAATAATCATCATGCGGCTGTGTATCCAACTCAATACATGTTGTTGTATTTTTCTTGCATTTTTTTCTTTATGTATTTCATCTTCTCCAGGTATCAAACTCAATAATCAAATTATCATCCCAAGTCAGCGATTAGAACAATACATGCAGCTATGTTTTTCTTGCTGTATTTTTATTTTTATTTTTTATATTTTATACTTTTGGTGCTTTGTTGATTCGTTTTTTGGTTATTTCCATGTTGGGCTTCAATATATTCTCTTTTTTTCTTAATTATATATATGAAAATTATATTGTCTATATTTCCACTTAAATTATCAAAGAATTTTTTGTAAAAAAATTGTCTGATCCGATGTTATCCGGAATAACACCAAACACAATATAACTTAGTCAGACTATTTATCTGGAACAGCACCAAACACATTATAATATTATGAATAAACAGTCAGTACTCTTCGGAACAGATTAATACTATCCAACAGAAATTATTCAGTACAGTCCGACATACCAAACGAGACACGTTGATGTTTATGGGGTAAAGTAAGAGAAATTGAGAGGATGTTTACATTTCTCCTTTTTTTCCTCGTGTCGCATCACCTTCTTTTTCTTAAACCAAAAAAAAAAAAAGTGTAAGACAAAGTGAGACTCAAAATATAATTTCAATGGCAAATCAATAATTAATAGCAAATGGTATGCATATAAAATTTGGATTGGGCCTAAAATGGAACAAGACCTATTAAGGGATTGTTTGAAACAAATTGGCCTTAGGCTGTTCAAATTGACAAAATTAAAGACCTAGGAATTAAAGCCCAAAATCAATTTAACCCATCTCACGATTTTCAAGAAAGTGTTAGACAAAATCTCATTGATTAGTTGTATATTCCCTAATTATAGCATATTGTACATTATTTTTTTCTGTAATAACTCTCCTTTATAGCCATTATGCATGATGCTGTAAATATTCATTCAATGAATATCAAATATTTTCCCATATTTTTTGTCTCTCTAAACTTAATATGGTACCAGAGCAACCTAGCTCGTGAACCTTCTCATCCTCCATAGCCGTCATACTGCCTATTAATCAAAATTCCATCTTTTCAACACCTCCATGGTAACTCCAGATTCTTCAACCTCGTCAGATACCAACAGTCGCTATTGCATTCATCATGGAGAAAATCTCAATCCATCATTAGTCACCGAATTGCTCAACGGTGAAAACTATGCCACTTGGAGTCGATCTGTACAGATGGCTCTCTCTGCCAAAAACAAACTTGGCTTCATCAACGGAAAATTCGAGGCTCCATCGTCAACCAAGCAGCCCGACGAATATGAGTTGTGGGAGCGTTGTAACAATATGATTCTTTCATGGCAAGGGCATTCGGTAGCACCTGATCTTGCGTCTAGCGTTGTCTTTGCATCAACAGCCCACGAAGCATGGGAGGTACATGACTTTGCTGGAGGCATGGGTGTATAAGCACAAGCATGGTGTTGTTGTTCTTGATCATGACCTTCATTATTCAGAGGTCCCACCTCGTGCTCTTCGTTGGACTCCACGACAAGACAATGGGACAACATTGGTAGACGTGTAGAAGCATAGATAGCGGCTTGGCGCTTTGAATGCCCACTTTGTTGTGTCTTTTATTTTATATATTTTATTTTTGGTATTTTATCTTTTACATTAGTTCATGCTATATTGTGTATCATATTTCAGATTATATAGGAACCTTACAAGTTTGAAAGGGAACACCACCCATTTTCAGTTGTCACATTCTACTTAAGGATGCTCAGATGTTGTGATGTTGTTGAGCCCCACCATCCTGAGCGGGTTCTTAGGCAGTTTGTTCGGGTGCAGACGATTTCCCTCATAATAAGTGCTCATACGTACCGTAACTGGTAGTCGTGCCAATTCCTATAATTATTATTTAGGGAGAATGTGGGACAATCAGGAGAACCACATGTTGGCAGGTGCGAACCGCAGTGTACCAGTGAGGAGACCATCAGATAGTGTGCCTGGGTACTTAGAATGGGACCTCAACGTGGGATATCCGTTTGTCCAGAATCCTTATTATGGAGTTGTATTTGACCCATTTGTCTCAATGCAAAGTATATATTATTTGGTAAAATTATAAATTTGTTATGACTTCCACTTTTTCGATTTTGTAATTTTTACTAAAGCATTGAATTCAAATTCATTACAGGAGCGTGACAAGCGTATGTTGTCCTTTATTAGGCCGGTCGTGACAGTAGGAGAAACAATTGCATTTGCATACATGACCTACCCAAGTTTATTAAATAGTTGAGACCTTGCAGCATATTTTAGAGGATACAAACATAAGGTCTACCATGACATATCAACGTCGTCATGATTAACTGAATTGTTAGCATGTTTGTATTAGAACTCATGGTAATTTAGTTGTTTTGATTAATTTTTGCATGTTTAGAACTCATGGTACTTTGGTTGTTTTCATTAATTTTTGTATGTTTGTATTAAAACTCATAGTACTTGATTGTTTCAATTAATTTTTGAATGTTTGTATTAGAACTCATTGTGCTTTTAAAGTCTTACATTAGAAAAGGGGATCCATGTTCCCAAGGACAGTAAGCAAACAAACTAAATGTGCTTTAATTACGCTTAAAGAAAACAAACTCAATGGTACTCTTCTTCAATTTTCTTCTCAATGGTACTCTTCTTCAATTTTCTTTTAGTCAGGCAGTGAGGCTTTCCTCCTTTTTTTTTTTTTTATAGGTGGAGCAACAGAGGTCGATCATGCCATTTGTAGGCATTGGTGACTGACTGTCAGAACCAAAATGGGCAAGGGCGGCCTTAGCAATCTCAAATGCATATGGCAAACGAAGAGTAGAAGTGTATATTTTTCGCGGTCTTCCTTTGGTCTTCAACTTATCTTTTGGTTCAATAAGCGTAGTAGAAGTAGGGTTCATTAGCTCCTCTAGTGTCATGTGGACTTGTCGCTTCTTTTCGTCATCTTTTTGTTCATACCACATATTGAATTTTTGTAATTGTGACTTTCCTAGTGAAGTTGTGCCCGGACTATTCTTTCCTACTATGACTACTCTTTCCTATATTAATGAGATCTAATTTCCTCTAATGTGAATGCACGACATCAAGTGGGATTGGTACACCACGATCTCTATACTTCGCAATTTCATGTGCACATGGTAATTGGTGGGTTCGACGAATAGCACAATCACATGATAAAACATCCACCCTATCTGTCTCTAACTTGTTTTAAAATAAATTACAATGTTAACTATGTAGACCATATATGTACATGCAATAAGTAAATTAAATTTAACTTCGACTCGCACACAATTACACTCTAAGCCTTTATAGAAACCAAACCTACTAACTCGCTCAACTCCAGATGCTTGAACCTATGTTAAATAAAACACAGACTCTTTTCAAAAGATGTCTTAATCTCTATGTGCTCCAGCTTTAATTTAATAAGGAGTGAATAGTTTCCCATGATCTTGTCTCTTCAACTTTGCATGTGCACTTTCTGCTCTGTTGATAACAATTATAATTCTATGGAAGCAAAATAAATTATAAAATTAACCTATCAAAAGTGGACTAAAATACTTACCTATTTGAGGTTGTCTATCTAAGATGCATACAAGTGTATGTCCATGTAGCCACAAATCTATCCTTAAATATATTTAACCAATTTTCATGTGTGTATTTGAGAGCCTTTTGAAATTCACTAAACTTAGACTCAATTTGTCGCAAACTAATATTCCTCCTTTGTTTATGAACCAACCAAAGTATTCCAATCCCCATTAAATTGCTTCCATTGTTTGAGGGTCCCAAATAACTTCTCGCAGTTTGTCAACACTCCTTTGTTAATATGCTATCTACATAATAAATGTCGTGCTTTTTGAAATATATACGTAATAAAATTCATGAGTGCTAACTCTTGATCAGTGACAATAACACCATGAAGACAATTATACACTCTTCAATCATGTGTAATTATCTTCCTTCTTGGAATTAATATACACATACGCACCAGAGACGTATTAGTAGATGCCACCCCCACAATTTGCAATAGTGGGAAACGCTACCTATTAGTCTTATAGGTACGCAACATGTACATGTGGAAATGCACACAAAATCTCAATATTAACGGGGTGTGTCCAAAATAAGTCAGTTACAGTATCACCAGATGTCCTATGCCACCCAATATAATTGTATTCGAACAACTTAGTAAGCAATTGTTGCATCTGTGTTCTCCCAACAAATTCTTCCTTTTTATTTCAGATCCTAGCATTGTATATTGTCTTCATAGTTGAAACATTCATTGCATCTCTATCCTTCAGGGTGACCAAAATGTCTCTGGGTTTCACCAAACTCTTAGACATGTCCACCAACAAAGCATTTTCCTCTTCAGAGAGTCGCTCCACAAATGAATGACCTTGAAGATACTCCGAAACAACATGGTTATGTACCTAATAAGTTATGAATTGATCACTGTAGTTCATTACACATTCTATTCCAACATTGTTGTCTTTAATAGCAGTGTCACCTTGTTTTTGTTCCTTCAATAGGAGTAAGGTCAAAATAACTTGCATTAAATTTGTGGTCAACAATAAGTTACTGAAAAAACAAATATATTTCAGTTCTTCGCCACTAAATGATAGGTAAAAGTCGATCATACGTCACCGAAGTCCTTTCCACGTTACAGTGAATCTCTACCGCATCTTAAGTTAACAGTCTATCAAACACAATCGAAATAGTTCAATGTTTCAGTGGCATTCCACCGAATTTTCCTATTGCGTTTGGTACCGGTGTGCTACATGTAACCAGCAACCACCATGCAACCCTAAACTTGAAAAACACAAAAAAATAAACTTATACCTCATTTGAAGCCTCTCTAACTTCAGTCTCATCCTTCATGAATAAATATATAAATAAATAAATACTATATATATTTTCAGAATATAAGTATATAAACCTTTTTAGGGATGTAGGAATATGATAGTTTGAAAAAAGAGTCTAATTAAGTTGCATTAACGTATGTGGGATATAGTGAGTAAATTTAATTTTTATTTTAAATATTTTTTGTCCTTAACAGTAATTATGTATAAAAATAAAATAAGTTATTCATTTTTAAAATTAATATAGGGTTAAAAGAGCAAATAACGAGGAGCAAATAAAATCACCCAAATTTTTAAGGATGTTTCGTATGATGGGCAAAAGTCAAGTAGATACCAACAGAGAAAATCAAAGCAGAGAATCCGGATCCGAATCTAACGGGATCTATTATGTGCATTCAAACTAACAAAAATACATAAGGACTCCAATAAATAAATGCAGTGCACATATTAATTGAGAAAACTTTGCAATTTTGACTCTGGGCCCATTTCAGACCAAATTATACCTACCATTTGTTTTATTTCAATACAGACAGATATTATCAATTAAATTACCGATTGGATTGCAATTGTCAGTCTGACGACTACATCAGCCACTTAGGTAGTGCTAGACTTTAGGGTCTTATGGCCTTGAGTGTGCTAAACCCTAAACCCTACATTCTGGCTAAGAGCTTTACTCTAGTTGGTCATATGGCCCCTAAACTGGAGAATAAACATTACAAGCTACAAATTCTCATTACTTGCACTGTATACATAAATACTAAACCCGAAACTCACTTAAAACTATTTTAGAATGGGAACCTGGGCTAACTGTTGAAGTTGATGAACAACATGAGACATCCTTGGGCGCATTGATGGCACATGTTGCGTACAAGCATAAACAAGGTCCACCACCTTTTGAATCACACCGGCCTCCGGGATATCCGGAGAAGAAGGGGTTATATGAGGATCCAGGAGATCTAGGTAGCGATGAGCCTGCACCAGAGGCGTTGCCCACTCAAAAATACTCTGCCAACCGACTGGATCAACAGCCTGCGCAGGTCTACGCCCACTCACAATTTCAAGCAGCAGCACACCAAAACTATAAACATCACTCTTTGTTGTAAGCTCATTTCTGTAGACAAATTCTGGAGCCAGGTATCCATATGTGCCACCAGCCATCACTGTCCTCTCATGCATCACTTCATACGGCACAAACTTTGAGAGACCAACCCCCATTAGATGTGCTCCAAAATCTTCATCAAGCAGTACATTACTGGCACGGATATCACGATGCACAACATGTGGCTTCACTTTGTCATGCAGGAACCTGTTTTAACATATTAACAGGTGAAACACCAATTAAACACAATTCATTGTTCACCATTCAAATCCTGTCCAGACATGAAGCCACACAGTTACAAGCGAAAGCATCATAAAAATTAACAGAAGGACCTCTACAAGAACAAAAACAACGGATGAAACCATTACAATCATAACAATGATGTCCAGCAGGACCAACTTGAAGATCAGTTTGTTCCTGGTCTTTCCAAATTTGGGCACACAAATTCTGGCCAAAAAATTAGAGCCTTGGGAACAAACCTTTCATAATGTATTGTTTTTCTTCCAAAACGCCTCTTATCATACAAAATTTAACACATGCTCATCTGAGATATTTATGATACAGGTCAAATATAATATCAAAGTAAGCAGCTTTAAGAAAATTGTCTATGGTGTGTACAAAGTGATTTGAGAACACATTAACCATAAGAACTACGGTAACAGGCATAAAGAGGAGACTTGCCTTCAGAAATGTTGCTAACAAGGTCAATTGGACAGTGGTAAATTTAGTGAGGACTGAAATGTTCATAATTATTAGAAATGAAACTATCATATTTTTTTAAAGAACAAGGAAAAAAGCACCCATTGGAAAAATCCACTGAAGCAAGAATCAGTCTCAGATTATAGATGTTTGGTTTTACCTAATAAGACTACAAGGGAAAGTGTTGTATAACTTACGCAATTCCTCGTGCAAGAGTTGTTGCAATTTTCATTCTCATTCCCCAATCTAAGCTCCGACCACCCCTAGGTATGTGGTGCAGCCATTTATCTAAGGGCCCGTTAATGATGAACTCATAAACTATGTAGCGATCACCATGATCATAACAGCAGCCTTTCACAGCCACCAAATTTGGATGGTGAAGCTTTGCAACTCTTCCAATTTCAGAGTAAAACTCCTTTTTCCTTTGAAAACTAGATCTCTTCAACCTCTTAACTGCCACCCTTGAACCATCAGGAAGAAGCCCACTGTATGTTCCTCCTGTCTTGGCATCTCCCAGAAGACGGTTTCCTTCACTAAAGTTCTTTGTAATTGACCTTAGTTCCTCTTTCATGAAGACTTTCCATGATGGAGGGACTAATGCAGTAGCTGCTGGATTAGAAAGTCTGCGGGAACGTCTGCGCTTCCTGCTTCGCTTGTATGCAAGAAGCCAAATAACTACAGCTAATGTTGTGAAGAGAATCAATCCACTTACAACTCCAAGGATGATAAGATATTCTCTGTGGCAATGCATGTGGTAACATCTGTTCCCTGAAAGAAACAGGGACAACATTAAAATTAGCTGGATAGGCAATGCAAGATTGAAGTGCACAATGAATTGGATGTTACAGAATATATACCTAAATCAACCATGCATATAAAACCATGAGACATGTTGCATCTTTCAACCAAGAGGGATGCGGATCCATTAGTAACCAATATACATACATCAATAGAACTATTGGTGTGACAAGAGATGTTACTGCAAATGGATTGAAGGGGTTCCCCAGGAAAGAGAGACTCATTCCAATATGAAGTATTATCGGACCAATTCCAACCAAGACCAATAGTAGAGTTGACACCTCTTCCCCCTACCCAGCAGCCACTGATGGTTTCAGCACATAGATTCTGAGCAAAGGCCAGTTCTTGAGATGTTTTGAATGCTGCTAAGTTTCCATTATAACTTTTACAACGGGTTTCTGACTCATTCCAAGGTTGGCGGCTGGTCATATAACCAAAGCACTTCCGCTTATTGGGTCCAAGAATCCAACCACTGGGGCATGGTGCTGTTAAAAAAGAATTACAATTACAATGTTAACATAATAGCTCGATTACAAACTGATATAGAACGCAATCTATATTATCAACACACACATTACCAGCATGCTGTAAAAAATAAGACACATTAAATCAGCTTATGAGGGAACAGCATATTCACACCTTTTAATTGCATGATATAAACGTACACTATCAGTTTCAGGAGCATTATGATTATTCTTTTCAACAGAAAAATTATATGTGTGTTCCGGTGCCTTCCATAGCTAAGCTGAACTTCTATATCATAAGTATCCTCTATAGCAGTTTTATGCATTTCAGACCTCAGCCATCACAGTACCAAGTGTTCTATATAGGTAACATAACTTGCTCTTAATTCTTGCTAACGGGCGAAGAAAATGACGTGCTTTTTTCATCAGTAAAAGCAATGAAGCATAATCAGCTAGCACCAGACGTCTGAAATGTTTTTGTTTCTGTGATCCAATAACTTTTGTTCAGCACAAAAGACCTTGAAAACATTTTGAAGGCAAGGGCAACGGATAACTAGAGTCTACTTGCTCTTGGTTTTTTATTGGGAGCTGTATTAGGATGTTTTTGGATGGAAAAAACAAACTTGAAATTGAGATAAAAGTCAGGATTTCTGAAATAACATATACTAATTAGTAATTTCCTTGTTTGGGGTCATAAGAAAATCAATATTCACATTAAAAAGAAACTTGGGAGTTTGGGAGTCATAAATCCAAACTTAAGATTACACCAAAATAGGTGCCATTTCTAAATTCTCAAAATTATGAGAGATTTTGAGAAATAAAGCTACAACAACCACCATCACCATCACCGCTGTCATCACTTTGTCATTGCCATTACCACCACCATCCTACCTCCACAATCATTGGTGCCATTGCCGCTGCCGTCACCATCATCATTGGCACTGACACCTCCACCACACTACTACCATCGCCACCTCACTCCAACCCCCCTCTCTGCCTCTAGCACTGCCACCAGCAGCAGCACCACCACTCCCATCTTTATTGCTATCACCAGCATCACTCCCGCCTCTGTTGCCACCACCATTTCCACAACTGTCACCAGCACTCATTTACATATATTGATACCTCCATAAAGGTAACCTTCAAATTCTGTTATGCTTAACAGGTAAGCAAAAGAAGAAAGTTCATAAATCCTAAAAATAAATTCCATCTTTTTTAGATTCCATCGTCCTGAATTCCCTTAGTACTCTTAAACTCCCTCATCCAAACACATCGTTAGAATTCGGAGAGATGCATTTTTATTTTTAATGGTGATAAAATTTATAAAAACCCACACACAGAGAGCACCCCTTAACGCTTAACCTAGGATTCATATTATTAAGAAATTCCACAAAGAGAGAGATGCAAACAACTCAAACAAAGCACTTATCAAAAGACATTGGTGAAGACATTTAAAAGAAGAAAAAAAAAAAAAACAGATTAAGGAAGCTTCCAATGGTAAAGAAACTTTAAAATAATTAGGATAAACCAAAAAAGTGGCTTTCAAAAAATAATTAGGATGGCTCAACAAAAAATTTAGCACTTAAAAGTTAAAAGGGTTACTCACACCTTTATTTTCTTCAGTTCCAGTAGCAACCAATTGCCTATGAATCGACTCATTATATACCTAACGAATGAGAACGAGGCATCAATAAATGGATCCACAATGTAAATCATCTTAACTCTGCAAGTTGAAAAAATGAAAAATTAAACTACATGGTTCATCATAATTTCTTACCCTATGTGAAGCGCATCCACCGAACAGAAGGCAAACAATCAGAGGCATAAGCAATTGCAGAGCACCCAGATTCCCCTCCATGAGAACCTTGCCACAAACCCTAGAAAGCAAAAATGTATACAAGTGAAATTTCAATTGTTAGCATTACACCTTTTCAGCCTGCAAGCGAACTATCTCAATAATTCGATCTGTAGTCATTTTAACTCTACCGCCATTTCAGACCACCAACCTCTCACTTCAGATGGTCACCCCAACAGAGCAGGAAGGAAGTCCTTGTTCATATGCAAAAGTGCAACTTGGCACCAAACCACTCTGCGAGCCTCTCTCCCACTCTTTGTTTCTCTGAATCCCTCTCTCTCTCGCTCACGCTCAGTGGTCCTCTCTCTCGCTCATTTCTGTCAGAGTGTCTTCCCCTTCTAATTTGATATATTTTTTTTCCCTTCTAATTTCACTTATTTTCCCTTTCTAATTTGACTTTTTTTTTTCTTTTAAAAACCTTCTAATTTCTGAAAAATGCTAGCAACATTCTCTTTAAGCTTCTCTTTTAAATCTTCTGCATCCTGATCTCTTGGACCCCTGTAGTCCAAGAGATTTATGGTCACTCACCGTTGGATGTAAATTCAACGGTTCACTCATTTATGACTTGAATCGGGGAATAATCATTTATGTCATATTGCATTTATATATATCATTTTGAACCATTGGATTAATATCCAACGGTGGGTGACCACAATCTCTTGGACTCCTGTGGTCCAAGAGATCGGGACTGGCATTCTTCTTATGACATGTTTCACTTTCTTTGCACTTAAAACAATACCATTAATGTGTCATACAAACTAATTTATACTTTCCAAGATTTCACTCCCCCTTCTTTCCCCTCGCTCTTCCTTTCTTCTCTTATTTTCTTTCCTCTTTTTTTCAACGTGTGTTTTGCTAAGCAATGAGAATTGGATGGCTTCCAACATCATCATTAAACTTTTCGAATATTATCCAACATCATCGTTAAGTTTTTTGAATATTAGTTCCTTTTTTTATAAAAGCAAATTTAGGTTTTAGCTACAAAAAAATTTTCACTTTTGAAAAGACAAAAAAACCTTTCAACTTTCAAAACAAAGACATGCAAATGTAAATGATTCCTTAGAAAATCCAAAAATAAATAAGGACAATTTTATCTATTTTGATTTCTTTTAAAAAATTTATCTCTCCTTTAGTCTTTTTCAAAATCCCCAATTTTATGTGAAGTCCACCACTTTCTTTACAATAGTATGAAGTATATTGATGGACTGACTGGGTTAAATATGCAAAGAAACAACATATATATTGAAGAAACCAAAAAAGAAAAAGAAAGGTAGGTGAACTTTGACTTGGTAGGTGAAGTAGAAGAATCGAATCTATATACATAAGAACAGAGAAATTAGAAGAAGACGACGAAAAAGAGAGAAGAAATGGGGGGAGGAATATACGGGGCAGTGATGGAGGAGATTACGTTGTACACGGGACTTTCACCGGCGGCCTTCTTCACAATCGCAGGGATGATGGTTGTGGTTTACAGAATTGTCAGCGCAATGTTTGTGGGGCCCGAAGACTACAACAAGCCTCCCATGGCGGCGAGCATCGGCACCGATTCCAATTTGGTTAACAAGTACTTGAATCTCAACCAAACTACCACTACAACTCCGACGCAAATGGGAGACATGACGGAGCAACAATTGAGAGGCTTTGATGGTTCTGATCCCAATAAGCCTCTGCTCATGGCCATCAGAGCTCAGATCTATGACGTCTCTTCCTCCAGGTAGTTTGCCGGATTTTCCACTTTTGTTTATGTCATTTTAATTGTGGCAATTAGACCCATGTAGTTTGATTTTCTTACAATTTAAAAACAAGTCATAATTTTCGTCTAATTTAAGTGATGGAGTAAATACGTGTCGCTGATGGAGTATTTTGAACGGAATTTTGGATAGAAATTGCAATGTTTACTGGCGAACTGGCATAATTCACGCCGCACATGTTGCTAATTTTATTTTTCAAGTTAGGTTTTGTGGTTTATTTTTGAAATTATTGGACTGAGTGAGTTTTGTGGCCCTTACAACATGCAGGAATTTTTATGGTCCTGGGGGACCGTACGCAATGTTTGCTGGAAGAGATGCTAGCAGAGCTTTAGCTCTTCTGTCCTTCAAACCCCAAGACATAAATGGCAACATTGAAGGTCTTGGTCCCGATGAACTTGAGATTTTACAGGACTGGGAAGATAAATTCATTGAAAAATATCCCAATGTTGGGAAGCTTGTAGCAGAGCCAACAAAGACTGAGCAAACTGAAGCTCAACAGCAATGAATTGGGCAAGAACAATAGAGAGGGGAGGAGATGAGAGAAGAGGCTAATCTGTTGGTATCTAAATCTTTATTTCTTCTGAATCTTAACTTTGCGGTTGTTTGTTGCTATTATTGTTCATGTAAATATGGTAGGTAATTAGAGCATCTTTAACCGATATGTTAAATTGCGACGTTGATATAAAATAAAGACTCCACTCCCTTCACAGTGGTCAGCCCTTCCATCCCATATTTTTTTATTTATTTTAACTTAATGTAATTTTTTGTGACATCTGAGATCCAGAGCCACCAAAACTCTACAATCAAATGAAGTCTACTCATTTCTAGAATCAAAGCAACATGCAGAGTTCTTCATTTGAAAAGGATCTGAGAAAAACAACCTGGGAACCCCAATTGCAATTATAAAGCCAAAAAATTACTGGTTTGGTAGCTCAACGTTTGGCTCATTCCATTAATCATAACATTGCCAATAAGAATTTTACTTGAAATATTCCTGATACAAAAGCTAAAAGGGAATATAGCCCAGCTCACAACACTTCAGCTACCTGCTATGCAGACATTCATTTCCCCCATCTGACTAAAAAAAAACAAAACTAGAGGCTATTAATTCAGACTTACTAGATAACTCCAACCTCAGCTTACTGCCTCCTTAGTGAGTTCATCAGAAGGCACTTGCCCAAAAGTTGATTCTGCCAACACAATATCCTTTCCAACAATCCGACCGTCACCGCATTTCCAATCTCCACGACATCCGGCAAGCTTATTACAGACCCAACCTCTCATGTTAGCAACTGAAGCCACTAAACATTCCATCAGATTTCATTTTCCTCACTTTTCCAGAACCAGAGCATCACTAGAAATAGGAACAGTTTCCATACTCTAGGGCATCAACAAATAAGCTCCTTCAGAATTATCTTCTTCTGATTACATGGTCAACAGACTAACTTCAATACCAGTATTGTTGAAACTTCCTTTGCTGAAGGAAACATATTTTCAAGGCACCACCTCAGCGGAATCTGATGAAAAATTCCCAGGGCCTGTTACTAGCTTGAGCATGTGTTCTATCCATTTCTTTTCTCTGTAACATTTGATCAATAAGCTCAAATTTTCATCCACCTCAAACATCTTTCAATATCCCTTCTTTTGCTATATCACTGGTACACCAATCCTCACACAAATGTAATAACATTATAAACAGATTATGCCATCACAATAAAATAAAACACGAGCAGCAGCAAGAAATGGAATCATCAGAATAGATTTAACCTCCCAATGATTAAAAACAAATAAAAAAATTGAAGGCTTCACTTCACAGCTAAATTTAAATTCTTAGCAAGAGCCCACCAAATCCTTCTCCTTCTAGCAGATAATCAACCGGCAAATACCGAAATCCGATCCTCCGCACTAACCATTTTTTCTTGTCCAGTACCCTTAAATATACACATCACTACATAAGCATATGAAAACGACTACAACCCAACCTTTATCCACAAATTCAAGAGAGTAAAACAAAAGGGTTAATCAGAAAGAAACTAGATAAAAATAAACCAACTCTGATAATCACAAGAAAACCACTAACGCGGGTCAGTTGGAACAGTCAGGCTCACGGTTTGCTCCCATGTGGTCTGAGGTTCAAAAGCACCCAAAGCTACGTATCTAGCAATTTTCTAGTGTTTCCTGCCTCCCAAAAGATTGTAGGGCTTGGCGGGGGGCCCAGTTTCAAACCTGAGTCCGCAATGCGGATTGGTGGATTCCTGGTTATATTACAAATTTGTTTTTTTTTTTTAAAAACTAGGTTTTCCTGGATCTAAGAGAATCCATCTCAGATTATCTTGAGAAATAGGCCTCCTCGACCTGTTTCCTTCTTCTTCAGGAACAAACCAAAATCCAAATAATCAGAAACCATCATAACAGGCAAAAAAAGAAAAAAGAAAATCAGAATGTAACATAGAGAGGCTTTAAGGAAAAGAAGAGAGATTAAGGAAGACACAGATCCTTGTCTGTTAAAAAATGAAAAGTAAGAGAACAAAGCTTTCCTTTTGTGCCAAAATAGAAAGAAGGGTTGAGAATAACATTTAATAAAAATAAATTTACATTGAACACCTTCTCAATAAAAACTCAATATTCAAAACTCCAACTAAAAGTATTTATACAACTAGATTTATTTTTCTTTTGTTTTATGTATAATACTTTAACATTTTAAGTTATTTTACCAAAATAACTCTGCTTATCACTTACATGCAAGGGACATGTTAATGTGCTTGTGTGGATGTGTGAGTTTATTGATGCATCAAGAAATTTTTATGACACATAACTTGAATAACATGACAATTGAAGAATTCCAATCATTGTAATATATGTCCACATGAACAAAGTGCATTATTCTTCAGAAAGAGAAAAAAATAAACACCGAGAAAGAAATACTGAGTTAAGTATAGACAGATTATACAAATACTTTAAAAGCAACATACTCCATCTTCAAAAACCAGTAAGAGCTCTTTGCTTTTAACTGGACAAAAAAGGACTCTATTTCATACATAAATATAGCAATTTTAATATACTTACAATAAAATGTAATGGAATGATTACTGTGGTTGTGTGAATGTGTGTGTATACATCAGGAAAATATCTATAATACATAACCTGAATACATGATACTTAAAATGTTCCATTTATTGTAACTATTTTTTATGTACATGAACAAATATATTATTGTTTCAGAAGGAAAAAACAATAACGAATCAAGCACAGATAGATTATACAAATACTTATAAAGCGACATACTCTGTCCTCATAAACTAATGAGAACTTTTTGCTTTTATCTGCAGACAAATGTGGTGATTTGACCAAGAGGACTTCTAAGTACAATAAGAAGAAGGCAAACTAGGTTTAATGGCCACCTCCTACGGCTTCTCTTTACGTACTTTGGATCTTTCAAGGGATCTCATTGTTTCTTCAAATGATTTCTGAATGAAAATGAAAGCTTGTCAGTGAAACAATCTTGGAGAACATTCATTCTGCATTATATCCCTGGTATGATTTCAAAATCACCAAGTAAAACATTCCCCAATAAGTATTTAAAGTTCAGTAACGAAAAAAAAACCTCCAGTAGGCATCGAGATTGTGCATGCCTCTAGATTTACTTTTTGAATTTGCATTTCATATTAATAATCAAAAGTGCGCAAAAAGCACGCCATATGACAGTTATCAAACTCGCTATGGTTTCTAGGAAGGATTTATATAGCTTGCACCGTGAAGGGTCCCTTCTTTTGTTCATTCAGGTAAGCCAAATGAATCAGCGAACAATGGTTGAAATTAGGATCAAGATTGGTCTTAGGTTCGGTTTCTATAAATCATATTACACACCACATGTCCCCACCCAGAAGATTGTATGACCCAAAGTAGTGAAAGCATGGATTTAAAAAACAAAACCCTGGAGAGAGGAATTCCAGGGTGAAAGGGAAAAAAAAAAAAAAAAAGAGCAACGTACCTCGGAATTATGCATCTTCCATAGAGCATCCCAGCCCCTATTAACAACGACCACGCCTCCTAAGAAAGCCCTGCATAAAATTCATCTACCAATGAAAAATTTCCAGAGAGCAAACGTACCAAAAATCTTACATATAAGAAGATTTGGGTATTGTTAAAAGTGCTGACATGTTTGCATCATTAGCTAATAGGTATGTTTTTCTTATAGCATTCATCATTGCAATTAGCACAAAATTGAAACTAACTAAAAAAAATATATATCTTGGAAAAAAAAAGCTAGAAAAGAAAATACCAGGCCAAATAGCAGTGAGTCAACATCTAAAACCCATGATCACAAATTGACACAAATTACAATCTAAATTCCATAACAACTGAACAAATGAGATATCTTTGCAACAAGTTTACCAGTCAAAGAAATCAAAATGAACAAAAACCAACCATGTATATTCATACATTTCTCAATTGCAACCATCAATTCACTCATAAAAATTAACCACGGAAAATACACAACAATACCCTGCAACGGAGAGATTCAGAAGAAACGCTCGCGTCGTGACGTAGCGAAGCACATTCTCAAACGCAGAGGAAGCTCCAGAGCCTCCAGAGGAGGCTCTTCTGTACTTGCCTCCATAATTGGTAGCACTATAACCATAACCATAACCATGGCCGTAATTACTAGTATTTGCATTGTAATTGTGGGAGCGAGAGCTCCGGAAATTATAGTCGGCGCGCTTGCGATCGTCGATGAGGACCTGGTAGGCCTCGGAGACCTGTTTGAATCTGAGGGTGGTGCTCTCCCTCACGGCCTTGGGGGAGTGGGAGTGCTTGTCTGGGTGCAGCTTCACCGCCAGTTTCCTGAACGCTTCCTTGATTTCTTCTTTGCTCGCGCTCCTTGGCAACCCCAGAACCTTGTAGTGGTCCATTGGTTTTGGAATTTGATGATTTTCAATCGATGTTTTGTTTGTGATTGTTTAATTTTCTGTTGGCATGGCCATGGAATTGGAGAGAAGGAGTGAGTTCAGAGGGGTTTATCAATTCAATTCGTTTGGGTAAATATATGGTAAATTCAACCTCGTGGCAGCGCCATAGCCGCTTCCTTTTTTGCCATGGTTTTGCAGTTTGCTTGCAATTCATTTTCAGGAAAAATGGGGCAAGCAAATTTCGCTCGTCTCCTAATTTTGCCCAAATTTTCAATTTAGCCCCTGTTGTTTTGGAAGCTTCTATAGTGAGTGGGAAGTTATAAGGGGTGTTTTTGAGGGGTATGTAAGAGCTGTTGGATTTCATCCAACGGTGAGTTTTTAAAAGAGGGTGCATGTAGAATCGGGTTGAAATCTAACCCGTTAGAAACCCAACTTCAGTTGTTCCCCTCTTTCCCTCTCTGTGAAAAACTGAAGAACACAATCCTCTCTTTTTGAATGTAAAGCAAACCCACAATTAGAAGGATCCAAATCTCCCAAAACTTATAGTCACTCGATTGTCATTAGCTCGTTGGGAGGCCTGCGATCTATGGTATCCTGGGTATTACGAAGAATGGCTCTTACCTAGCTGTTGCCCTGTTTTGATTCTATGGCTCAAGTGAAAACCCCTTCTCTTTTTCATTCAGCTGACAAGATTCCAGATGAAAGCAAAGTAGCATATCTCTTTTTGTAGCTAGAAGCCGCAGCAGCAGTTGTTCCTCGATTTTGGTAGAGATGGAGTCTCAAATACCAAAGAGTCTTCTCTAATGTCCACCACATTCTTTCCAGCTGACTGACTTCAGAGGTCCCGATTGATTTTGAGAGGTAAGTTCACTTGTTAGATTGATTTTATTGGGTTTGGTTTATTTTTTGTGAGGGTGGGAAATTCGTCATTTGTGGCATCAATAATGCGTCATTTTTGGAATCAATAATGTGTCATTTCCTTATGAATATTCAATATACTTAGTTCATTGTTGTTGGTCGGGGTGGAAAATTATGAAATGTAGGTAAAAGAACCTAAACTTAGGCTTAATGACATTAGGAGTAAGCATTTGGAGAGGATATTGGGTGAAGTTCTGTAATTGGTGGTTTGAATTACATTTGTGTTCTTAGTTGAACATGTTGGTTCTAATGTTATTTTTTTCAGATTATTTCACAAGAGATGACGTAACTATTATTAAATTTTGCTTGCGTTTTGTGTAATCGGAAGTTAGGCTATGCGTATTTTGTGTCAATTTGGGCAATGTTTTGTGTAAGTGGAATGCATTGATATGTTGTGATGCAGTAATGACTGATTAATGAATGAATAATTGCTATGCAGTAATATAGAAGTGGATCAATAATATACGTAGATAAAATGTCTGGGGGCTCAGAGAGTGATGAATGTGCAACAGCTAATGGGAGGGTTTATATTCCTAAAGTAAGAAATGAGGAAACACCAGCAGTTGGGATGAAGTTTGACTCGCTTGACCTCGTTTACAATTTCTATAATAGATATGCATTCTTAGCTGGCTTTGGTATTCGACTTCATTCCAGCTTTTGGGGGAAAAATAAGAAAGAGATTTTGAGGAAAGAATTTGTATGTTGCAAACAAGGTGCATACAGGAGGGATGAAACTCAGGAGAGAAAAAGACAACGGGGAATAAGTAGATGCAATTGCAAAGCTAAGATTGTGGTTGTGAAGACAAATGGGAGCAAGAAGTATACCATATCTCTTTTTGCAGAGGGACACAATCATAAGATGACACCCTCAGAAAGAATGCATTTATTGAGATCACACCGTCATATTTCAGATTCTACAAAAGTACTCACAAAACAGTTGGGTTCAGTTAATATTCCCATTCATCAGAAGGTAAGTATTTTTGAGGTGCAATCCGGAGGAATGGATAAAATCGGTTTTATCAAAAAAGATATCTACAATCTTGAATGTAGTGTGAATGGGAAGCTGAGGAACCACGATGTTGAACTAGTGACCGAGTATTTTATGGCTGAACAGAAAAAAAAAATGAGGCTTTTTATTTCAAGATTGAGGGAGATGGCCATGACAGGTTTAGTCGATGTTTTTGGGCAGATGCAACTTCTAGACGGGCGTATGGGTTTTATGGAGATGTTGTTGTATTCGATACCACATTCAACACGAATCGATACGACTTGACATTTGCACCAATGTTGGGAGTTAATAACCATGGTCAGACAATTGTTTTAGCATGCGCATTTTTGAGCAAGGAAACGACTGAGTCGTTTGTTTGGATGTTTGAGGAGTTTAAGAAAGCCATGCCAGGTGGGGAACCTAAAACGATCATTACAGATCAAGATGTGGCAATGGCCATAGCGATTTCAATAGCCTTCCCGACTACATTTCATCGACTTTGCATATGGCACATCACATCAAAGTTCTCTGTTAAGTTACCACGTGACGCTTATAATGAGTATTGGCGTGAATTTCAGAAAGCCATATGGGATACTGACAATAAGGATGAGTTTGATGCAAAATGGAATATTGTGGTTACAAAGGCTGGTTTGACTGACCATCCATGGCTAAGTTCAATGTTTGATTTAAGGGAATCTTGGGTTCCAGCCTACGCACGACAATTTTTTGCCACTGGAATGTCAAGCAGCCAAAGAGCG
>NC_047656.1:3656927-3766897 GCF_902201215.1 Prunus dulcis | reverse complement strand
TATGTAATTTTATTAATTTACTTATGAATGGATGCATGTTTGCTTTGAATTATTAATCACTGCGTTTAAAATTATCTATCTATTTTAATGACTGATCACCATTAGGATATGTAGACAACTAATTTGATGCAATTTCTGTTGGAACATCACCCTAAAATTGAGGATGGCTTCTTATGATCGGTAGTTGTAAGTTCACTAAGGCAAACATCACGCTCTTAAGGGTTGCATGGTTTTTCAAAGAGTTTTCACAAAGCTTAATGAGTCTTACATGTTTATATTTGATCTGAACATCACAGACGGATTGCATGTTAGATATATATTTTCGCTTGAACATCACAAGGAAAATATGCATTAGGAAAACCTAACCTTCAAAGCATATATGTGGAAATTCATAAGTAATTGATAGAATTGCATAGGATTGTGACGGTAATGGCTAAGCCCTAGTTTTATCTAAATTGTTAGTCTTTAAAAAGAAAACGTTTTTCTTCTTTGCTGTTATTATTTCCCAACTTTCAGATTTCTTTTACTGTTAATTTAATCTTTTCAAATTCATAAACTTCAAATCTTTGATAAAATCTATTTTAATTATTAATTAAGAGTTAGTTTAATTACAAATTAGTCAAACAATCTTTGGGGACAAAGACCTTGCATGAGCACTTATACTACAATTACCTTGTATTCTTGCAAGTATTTTCAGTGATTTTAACCCTATTGCATAGGTTCTAAAAATCCCTATCAGTCAGCATCAGCATATCCAATTAATTCTAAATTTTGAATCCTCCTATAACCTAACTTGTAATCCTTTGTTCTTTGTAAGTATTTCAATACCTTATTTCCAGCTATCCAATGTGCTTGTCCAGACTTGTGCATACATGACACTGCCCACCAAGGAAGCATAAGGCTTGTCTTGCATGTCTCGCCTCTCAATATCATTCTGTGGAACTTGACTTTGACTCATTTTTTCTCCTTTTGTCATAGGTACACTCCCACCTGCACAATCTGCCATGTTAAATCTCTTGAGTACTTTCTCTATGTACCCTCTCTGTGACAGTCCTAACAGGCCTCTCTCCCTGTTCCTTATGATCTCAATGCCTAGAACATAAGTAGCCTCTCCAAGATGTGTCATATCAAAAGATTTCTGCAGAAAAACTTTGGTGTCATGTAAAAGGGTAAGGCTACTAAAACAGAACGCATATTATTAGTTTTCCAAATTCTACTTGGATTAGTTTTCCTATTATTAGTTTTGCTAATTCAGTTAAAGATTCCGTGTTGTTGAAGGATCTCTTATTAGTTAATTTGATTTCCTATTACTTAAAGTTTACTTTTCCTTTTCCAAGACTAAAAAGGGTTTTGCCTCTATAAGTAGAGTTGTTTGTAATCTTTTAAGGTAGACTTAATTAATGATAAATTTCCTTACCTTAAGCTCTATGATTCCTTCCCTTTCCTTCCATCTCTTTGATCTCTAATTCTTCTCCTCAATATCTTATTTCTTCTCGATTCTATTGCTCAAGTGTTTACTCCAATACCTACGGGTTGTTCTACATCAATTGGTAATCCGAGCCTTTCCTCAATATCTTATTTCTTCTCGATTCTATTGCTCAAGTGTTTACTCCAATACCTATGGGTTGTTCTACATCAATTGGTAATCCGAGCCTTCCCTCACTTTCGCTTGCGTTTGCTCTCTACCATGGCACCCCAAACTGTGGCCATCATTGGGAACAAAGTCCAAGAAAAAGTTTCGAACTATATCTCTAGCATGGAAACCAACTCTCCAAGCTCAGCGCTGGCCTCAAAGAAGAGTTGGTACAGGCTCACAAACATTGTGCAACAACAGACCTTTCCGTCACCAAACTCCAAGACTCCGTTCAGTTTCTTATCAATCACTTTTGGGCTAGACATGCTGAAACTTCTTCTACCTCAGGGTGCTCTTGAGTTCTCTACGCTACCACCAAAAAGTGGCCTTCTGCCAAATCCACGGGTGGATCAAGAATCCAAGGCCATATGGCATGTCGCATAGCTCAACTGGGCTCTTGCTCGATACGCCCAAGGCTCAATTGGAGTCCCTATTTTCTTTTGGTTCTATGCCACCACCCCATTATACCCAATGCACAACAGGCCCTCCTCCAGTAACTACTCAGGCTCCTACTCTACCACCCATTCCACATGATCAGTACACTCATCCCCTTGCCATTTTGACAACGATGTCATCCACCACATGAAGCCTATCGCTCCTACTTTTGATGGTCATGGAGATCCTATGATGTTTCTTGATTGGGTTCATGCTATGGAAGATTATTTCTTCTGGTATGACTTGATGGAGGCTCATAAACTTTGCATTGGTAAGATGACGCTACAGGGACTCGTTAGACAACATTGGAATTCCGTGGAGGAGCAAATATATCAATTTGGATAGCTGCCTATGACTCTGGGATGAGATGAAATTAACTCTTCGCGAACAAAATCTTCCTACCTTCTATCGCCATCAATTGTATGATCAATTATGGACCCTTTCACAAGGAAGTTTGCCCGTTACTGAATTCCACGCTCGTTTTATCGAACACAAGATACGTGCGGGGATTCGTAACCTGTTATCACTATTTCTCGCTTTATCCATGGTCTTCGTGACGATATCAAGCATAAAGTCCGTCAATTCTATCCGCATATTTTGGAAGATGCATATTGCCATGCATTGGAAGCTAAAACTTTTTTGCCTCCACAATATAGATATAGTGGGCGTTCCTAGCCCTCTTCCACTCCTACTCCAAACTGTAGTGTTCCCAACTCCAAATATGGCGTCGCCGGTCCCCCTGCTCCTATGATACCGCAACAAAAAAAGGACCAGCCCCATCCACGGCTGCTCACATCGAATGCTATCGTTGCCACGCTAAGGGCCATATAGCCTCTTTTGTCCCCGCAGAACTTTAGCCACTAGCTCCCTCAATGAGGACTCTTGTGTGGATGAGTATGTGGAGCCCTTTGAACCTATTTATGATCCAAAACTTAATAATTGTTGTGAGGAGAAGGCGTGTCACCAACTGAGTGTTATGCGTCATATTTATTCTGCATCTACACCTCCACCTCCCGATTCATGGAAACGCACAAGTATCTTTCAAACCAATAGATGCCATCTAGTTATTGATGAGGGAACTACACAGAATGTTATCTTTAAAACTATTGTCGATTGCCTTCATCTTTAGGCTGAGCCACATCCTCATGCTTTTCATGTTGGTTGGGTAGATAAAACCAGGTCACCTATTACTGAAAGATGTCTTGTTCCTCTTCAATAGGGTCTTGTCACGATCAACTTTATTATGGTATCCTACCTATGAGTGTCACACATGTGCTACTAGGCTGGCCTTGGCTTTATGACTGCCGTGTGAAAAGTTGCGACAGAGAGAACACTTATACTTTTCAACATAAGGGAAAGAACATAACACTAAAGCCTTCCAATCCTGCCATCAAACTAACTATGGATGTTCAACCAACACTGTCATTTAAAGAGAAGGCTTCAGAGCACCGATTGAGTATTTTATCACCTGTAGACTTTGCACACGAACTGCAAGACACTGGTGTAGTCTTTGCTCTCTTACTTAAACCGGCATCTGACTGCATCCCCATACAGCAGCACCTCACTGAATTCTCTGATGTCATACCTAATGACTTACCAAATGAACTACCTCCAGCGTGAGAGATTTAGCAAGCCATTGACCTTGTTCCTGGTTCGCAAATTCCTAATCTTCCCTATTATCGTATGAATCCACCTGAGCGAGAGGAATTGAATCAACAAATTCAGAGGTTGCTAGCTAAGGGATTTTTTCATCACAGTTTAAGTCCTTGTGTTGTTCCAGTTCTCCTTACCCCCAAAAAGAATGGCTCCTAGCGAATGTGTGTGGATAGTTGCGCTGTAAATAAAATTACAATTAATGTAACATTTCCCTATACCGCGACTTGAGGATATGTTAGACGATTTGGCTGGTTCCCAATGGTTTTTCTAAGATAGATCTTCGCAGTGGCTACCATCAAATCCGCATAATTTCTGGTAGTTTATTTTGATGACATACTTATATACAACCGCTCTCGGGAGAAACATCTCAAACATCTTAGGATGATATTCTTTACTTTACAAAAGGAAAAACTGTATGCTAACTTAAAAAAATGTTTGTTTCTTCAACCGCAAGTTTTATTCTTGGGGTTCAATATGGGGTTAGCACAAATCCTGCCAAGGTGGAAGCTATATTACTAGTTGGCCAGCACCCACGACATTGACAGAGGCACGTAGCTTTCATGGTCTCACCTTTTTTATCGACAATTTATTCCAATACTATTATGGCACCAATAACTAATTGTATGAAACAATGAGCCTTTCTTTGGACCCTTGCGGCTGCCAAGGCCTTTACAATTTTGAAGCAAAAGATTACTCAAGCGCCTGTTCTTCGACATCCTGATTTGACTAAACTCTTTAAAGTCGCATGTGAAGCTTCTGGAGTCGGGATTGGTGGTGTGCTTAGCCAAGAAGGACATCCCATAGCATACTTTAGTGAGAAACTTAATAAAGCAAAGCAACATTATTATACTTATGATAAGGAGTTTTTTGTTGTGGTACAAGCACTTACCTACTGCTAAACGAATTTGTGTTGTATTCGTATCATCATGCTTTGAAAAATCTCCACTCTCAACACACAATTAGCAGTCGACATGTTAAATGGTCCGAATATCTGCAAATCTTTACATTTATTTTACGACACCGTCCAGGCATTGACAATATGGAAACCAATTCCCTTAATCACGTGGCTACTATTTTGCACACAATGACAGTTCAAGTAACCGAGTTTGATCATATTAAGACTGAGTACTCGTCTTGTCCAGATTTTGGAATTATTTTTCATGAAGTTTCCAATGGTAACCATCGCGAGTGTGTGAACTTTATTACGAGGGATGGTTCTTGTTTCGAGGAACACAATTATGTATCCCCCATACTTCTCTCCGTGAATTCCTTGTTTGGGAACTACATGGTGGCGGCCTCGCTAGACATTTTGGCAAAGATAAAACTATTGCCTTTGTGGAAGATCGTTTCTATTGGCTGTCGTTAAAACGTGATGTTGGTCATCTCATCTCCTAATGTTGCACATGCCAGCTAGCTAAAGCTCACAAACGTAACACATGTCTATATACCCCTCTGCCGATACCTCATGCCCCATGGAAGGATCTTAGTATGGATTTCATGCTTGGTTTACCTAAGACTAGTCGAGGCTATGACTCTATCTTTGTCGTAGTTGATCGTTTTTCTAAAATGGCTCATTTTCTGCCTTGTGCCAAAAATACCGATGCTTCTTATGTGGCCAAATTATTTTTTAAGGAAGTAGTCCGTTTGCATGGCTTCCCCTTCTCTATTGTTTCTAATCATGACGTCAAATTTGTTAGTTATTTTTGGAAGACTTTGTGGAAGCTTTTCGGTACTACTTTGAAGTTTTCCTCTGCTTTCCAATCCCCAAACAGATGGTCAAACTGAGGTGGTTAATCACAGTCTTAGTGATTTACTTTGCTGTTTAGTTGGGGATAAGCCTGGTAATTGGGATTTTTTATTGCATGTGGCCAAGTTTGCTTATAACAACTCAGTTAATAGAAGTACCGGCAAGAGTCCTTTTGAGGTTGTTCATGGGTATTCTCCCCGGTCACCTGTTGATTTAGTTGCTCTTCCTGTGGCTGCCCACGCATCAGATTCTGCTACTTCGTTTGTTGAACATATTAGGCAATGGCATGATTACGTCCGTCGGCAAATATCCCTGCACATCGACGTTTATAAACTGGTAGCCAATGCTCATCGTTGTCAACAAGAGTTTCAAGAAGGGGATTTGTCCTAAGCTTTTTCCTAAGCAATCTTTTAAGAAGCTTCATGCTCATTTGATGTGTCCTTATTGTACGATTAGGAAGCTTGGGTCCAATGCTTACTTGGTTGAGTTGCCCGTAGATTACATATAAGTCCCATTTTCAATGTTTCTTATTTATCTCCTTATCAGGGAACCTTTTCACCACCTATTTCTATGGATGTTGCTTAGGGTTTCACTCCTCCTATGGTGCAGCGTATTCCTTCTTCTAGTTCTGCCCCTACAGATCAGATTGCTGACATCTTGGATCATGAAATTGTGGCCTCTTCAACTGGAGGTTCTACCCGTTATCTGATTCATTGGGTTGGAAAGTCTGCTACTAAGGATACTTGGATTATAGAAGCTGAATTCGCAAGTTGGATGCCACTCTTTTGCACAGTTGATGCTCTTCATGATCTTGATTTGGCTGCATCCCGTCCATACAAACATCGTCGTCGTCCTTAATCTTGGTTTACTCGCTGGTGTCGAGTTCTTTTTGGTGGGGGAGAATGATGGAGGATGCATATTATTAGTTTTCCTAATTCTACTTGGATTAGTTTTCCTAATTCAATTAAAGATTCCTTGTTGTTGAAAGATCTCTTATTAGTTAATTTGCTTTCCTATTGCTTAAAGTTTACTTTTTCTTTTTCCTAGACTAAAAAAAGTTTTGCCTCTATCAATAGAGTTGTTTGTAATCTTTTAAGGCAGACTTGATTAATGATAAATTTCCTTACTTTAAGCTCTCTGATTCCTTCCCTTTCCCTTCGTCTCTTTGATCTCTAATTCTTCTCCTCGATCTCTTATTTCTTCTCTGTTCTATTGCTCAAGTGTTTACTCTAATACCTATGGGTTGTTCTACATCAACTACTGCTTGCAATAAGAATGTCATCAACATATAAAACTAAGAACATGAAATGTCTCCACTGGTTTTAATGTAAATGAACTCGTCAATAGGTGTTTTAGTGAATCCATAAGATCTAACTACTTCATCAAACTTGAGATACCACTACCTAGATGCTTGCTTTAGACCATAAATCGACTTCTTGAGTTTGCAGACAAGATTTTCTCCCCCTTCTTGAATGAATCCCTCAGGTTGCTTCATGTAAATCTCTTCATAGAGTTTTGCATTCAAGAATGCAGTCTTGACGCCCATTTGTTGAAGTCATAGATCAAAGTGTACCACGATTGTCATAATAACTCGAAATGAATCTTTAGTTGATAATGGAGAAAAAGTTTCATTAAAATCTATCCCTTCTTGTTGTGTGAAGCCTTTTGCAACTAACCTGGCTTTGTGTCTCTCTATACAACCTCTTCAGTCTCTCTTTGTTTTGTAAACCCAATTACAAAAAATAGGTCTACATCCTTGAGGCAAATGTGTTCTTTCGCGACAAACTTTTTGGTTGGGCAAGTTTAGACATATAAAATTATTATCTGCGATAGTTTGTGCTACGAATGGGTTTTTACATCGCGCAAGTGTTTCTTGTGCAACGAATTTCTCTTCGTCGTGCAAAATATCTTCGCGCAAATAGTAAAATGTAGTTGTGAACCTTACTAGCTGATATTTTTAAAAGCATGACACAAGAAATGCAACCTCAGCAATTAACACCAGAAGCACTCAACTCTGCAACACCAATGCATATTGAACCGGAAAATCCAGAACAAACTCAAGAGCTACAGCAAATAGAAGAAAATGTAGAACCAAGAATGTCACAAAGATCTAGAAGGTTTGCAATCTCAGCTGACTATGTCATATATTTGCAAGAATCTGAGCATGACATGAGTCAACACGAGGATCCACGTACCTTTAAGCAAGCAATGAACAGTGATAAAAATGAAGAATGCCTTGCTGCAATGAAATTAGAATTGGATTCTATGAGAAAGAAGGGAGTATGGGAATTGGTAGGTAGATGTTTATATCATGAGCCAACACCCTTTCCTGATGAGATTACGCTTTGATTGCATAATCTGAAATTTTCCTCATGCCGATTAGTTGCTTAGCCCTTTGTTTCTGAACGCAACAGGTTCCAAATTGGGTTTCCTTAGAAGTTGATTAAGGGACTAGAGTCCTTATTAGCGAATAAATGTCGGGAGAGGTACTATAGTCCTAGCATTTAAGGATGTATTTTGGTGATGTTCATATAGGGGATAATGTTGGCAAGGCTTAGAATGACATATTTCTGGTAGAAGCATGAGGTGGATATTTGCTTCGAGGATTTTCAGATGCGATTGGTGAGTACACTTCTAGAGGAGCATACTTAGGAACCCGAGTAGCAGATGCGGGCCCAGTACCCTCACCTTTTCGAGTGACGGGTATGTAAATTTTGAGGATGAAATTTTTATAAGGGGGTAGTTTGTAACAACCCGATCCTTAATTAATTCTTAATTATTATTTTATTCAAAGAAAGGACTAGAATACCCTCAGAATATTCTATTAGGTTAAAATTGACTTTTTGACAGGGAAGGAATTTAGGAATTTCGATTGCAATGTTGCGTAAAGCGCGACGAAACAAGTCTGTAGACACGTAGTGGGCTCAAATCAGAGTTGTATTGAGGGAGATACGATCAAAATACGTTGAGGGGCAAAATAGTATTTTGGCCAGGTCAGATTTTTAAAACCCCACTCTCTCTCCTCCTCCTCTCTCTCTCTTCCCGACGGCTCTCACTCTCTCCCTTCAAACCACCGCCTCCAGCCACGACAGCGCACGGAATAGGTACCAAAAGGACTAGCCCGACCCCGCCATCACACCCGGCCCTTCCCTGACGCCAGCCGTCGTCTGTTATGCCGAAAAAAGCCCAAGAACGACATGTTTTTCTCGAGATTTCGCCGGCCTCGATCTCTCTCCTTCAGCCACCATTTTCGGTGATCAAGGTATGAAATCTCATCTACTCTTCGAGTTCTAGCTGTCTGTTTGGTAGGATTTGGTTGATTTTGCCTGCAGGAGAACGATTTAGGGAACTAGGTTTTGGCTGAATATTGGGTTGAGATTTTGGCCATTTTCGGCCATTTTTTTCGGGTAGGTCTCAGAACACCTAGGGTAGGAGTCTTGACCCGTTATTTGGAGATTTTCCGAAGAAGCATTATTGCTTTGGGCACCACGCGCTGCCGGTGAGTGTGGCAGCGCGTGGGCAGCAGGGTGGGGACCACATTTAGTCTTAGAATGATCTCCTGGTCCTCACGAGAGCGTAGGTACTCGCGAATTTCAGTTCGGACAACGTTTGAGCCTCAATCGGATCTCGCATATTGTGCGATTTTCGGTTTTGATACTTTGGAGCTGTTAGATCGTAGTCATTACCAGCTATGTTTAGTTAGGTAGTTCCAGGATTGTATAGGATTCTATGGATTGTAAAACGGAGTCCCAGATACTCCAGAAATGCCAACCCTAGGGCTAGGTTTACTGTAACCGTCCGATCGTCCGATCGTGATCAATCCGACCGTTCAATCGAGACCAAACTCATGGGACATGTGTCCTAGGCATGTTAGAACCTTTAGGGACTCTGGGACCTGCGAGCGAGGAATACAGCTCGGATAGATGGGATATCTCCGAGACCTGCGAGCGAGGAATGCGGCTCGGATAGATGGGATATCTCCGAGACCTACGAGCAAGGAATGCGGCTCGGATAGATGGGGTATCTCCAAGGCCTACAAGCAAGGAATGCGGCCGGATAGAAGGGGTATCTCCGAACCTGCGAGCGAGGAATTGACGGGTCAAGAATGGGAGTACGCCTAGAAGGAGAGTATTCCAGTTCTAATATATTCTTAAACTATAGGAAGTTCAGTGTATGTCGTATTTATACTCAGGATATAACTAGTGTGAGTATAGGAAAGAACTACGTGTGGCTTGATCCCTCAGTAAGGGTACGTAGACAGCCTAGTATTTCAAGGTGCAGCTGCGAGGTTAGGTAACAAAGGTAGTCCAGTTAAGTTATTAAGAGATCTAATACCGTTCTGGGGATGTTATAAGAATTGATTTAAATGTTGTTAGCATAATGATTTATTTGACTTATTGAGGCTAGAGGCCAGAATAATATGATGTTTGATTGCTAGAATATATTTAAATGCATGCTGAATGATTGAGATATATATATATATATATATATATAAATGTATGTTGACAGGTGGAGACTGCTAGGAAATGTTCAACTTACAGGGGAGACTCTGCCGAATTTTCGGCAGAAGTCTAGCTACTAGAAAAACTGGGATTTTAGTTAGAAGGGCAGTTTGGTCATTTGTGCTGGCATTCGCTAGGTGTCGGACACGCAGAGGGTTCGGTTCAGATTCCAAAGTGGAATTTGGGTCGGGTCGTCTCATTTTAGACCACATATTTGAGTAACTATGTTTTTAACTTTGGATGCTTGTTCCTAGGGCAAAATGTCAAACCTTATTAGAAGTCGTAAGGCGGTGACGACTGCAATGAGTTCGCCTCCCTCGGCTACGCCGTCAGCTACCACAGCTCCAGTACAAATGGACCACATGTCGGTTGGTCCCGAGGTCTCCCATGCACCTGCATCATTAGATCATTAATGGCGCAACTTGTTAGCGTCAGGCGGCGTCACCACCCTCCCAGAACGACCAACACAACATCGACAGATCGTACTGGTGTGTCGGGGTCACAACCAGGTAAAGATTTCCTTGAACTCCAGCTGTCTTGGACCAAGATTTTAGTTGGATTTGTTAATTAAAATTAATTTTATATTTCTTTGCAACCAAGAAGAACACCTGGGGACCTTGTCGCAGTTGAAGACGACGAAGGTCACCCAGGTGACCAACAGTCGTATCAACATCGGATACGACGAGCGGCATCGGGCTGCACCAACGGCGGAATTGCATAGCTCATTGCCCCACGACATTAGTCACGTCGTTCGGACCTATTGCCTTATGAAATGGAAGTCTTTGAAGGCCATGCCTGACGAGATGAGGAAGAAGGTGCGCGGACAATTGTCGGTATGTATCCTACCTTTTAATTGTTTTCCCTTCAAACTTTATATATTTCTATTACTTAATGTATGTAATTAATTTATTGCAGACGAACTACAATTTAGAGAACCTCGATGACGAGTCGTTGGCGTACGTCAACAGACTCTTTGCTGAAAGGTACAAGCAGTGGAAGAGCGACCTGCACCACCATTTTCAGGCATTTGATGATCCGCAGGTCGCTCTTCAGGAGGGTTGCCTAAAGGAGCTTGAGGGATGGGAGGATAGTTGGGCGTGGCTCTGCGGTCATTTTCAGGAGTCCGATTATGTGGTCTTTTTTTATATTAAGTTGAAAATTATTACACGTTTCTTACTAATGTTTATTTAATTTTTATATTTCATTTCAATTTCAGCTAATACGTTTATTTTTGGTATAACAGAAGAAGGCTAAAGCAAATAAGGGCAATAGGACAAGAAGACTCTTCTCCACCATTCAGGTTCCAGGCCCTTCTCATATAGGATGGAGGTGCGGCGGTGGATAATAATAAAGTCGTTTATATTCAATTTTTAATATGTCATTAATATTAATTTATTTTTTTTCGTACTAACATTTTTCTTCTCTTGTTCAATTCAAGGGGGGTCCAAATTCCCGAAGATAGATGTCTTTGGCGACAATTATGTTCAACTTGGGAATGAGTTGGCGGAGTCCCTTCATGTAAGTATTCTTTAATTTTAATTATTATCTTACGCATTCAAGTTTCATGGTTATTATATGAATGTTTTAATTAATACTTTATGTTATGTTAAACAGGCAACGATGATGGAGAAGAGCCAGTTGGTTCTTCAGGAGTCCGCCTCCCAACTTCCTCCCGATACTCCACTCTAGTCTGTGGATCCTCCACAGGATGTGGGGTTTCAGATCCTGACGGAGACCTTGGATCAGACTTCGGGAGGAGGCCAAGGACATATTGTCGAGGGATGGGGAATGCTTGGCAGAGGGAACCTAGACCCCATTCATCATCGCAATCAAACAGTCAAGTAACTGCTTTAACTGCAACGGTGGCCGAGCTTAAGGGTCAGATGTCTGTGCTTCTAGAGTCCCTCGCTCTGTCCGGCATTCCAATCCTGCAGTTTGGTCCCTCGTCGACCTCTGAGACCCTCCAACCCGAGCATGGCCTCCACACCTCTGCCCTTGTCGACAATGTCTAGACCTCCGAGCCGCATTTTCAAGACGACCAAGTATATTTTGGAACATTGTTTGATTATTTTTTTACTTTCTTAATTACATTTTAAACATTTCTCTTGTACTATACATTTATATGATTTTTTAAATTTTTTTTTTAAAAATTTCTCTTCATTACATTTTTTTATTGCAATTTCATTTTATTACCAACAACAAAAACAAAAACAAAAACAAAATTCTTTTTTTTTACAAAATTAAAAAAAAGTAAAATTAATTTTAAATAAAATCGCGATGAAACTCTTTTCGTCGCACCAATTCACGTTTTTACAAAATACAAAAACGTAAAACTAAATTTTAAAAATATATATTTTATTTTTGCTCGACTAAGACAATTTCGTCGCGCAAATGTTTGCAACACGAACAGTTCTCTCGTACCTACATTTCTGCACGACGAATATAAACCGTTGCGCTATGTACTGGCAAAGAACGTGCTGTTGTCGTGCAAAGGTTTGAGAGACGAACAATTGTGTCGTCCCTAAACTTTTTCTGCAACGAAGTTAACCGTCGCTCAATTTTTCACGACCAATTAAAAAACTTGGTCGCGCAAAGTCTTTCTTCACGATCTTTTCACGACGAAGTTTCTGTCGTACTGAAATTTGTGCGACTCAAATGTACTTTACACGACCAAATTCTCTTCATCGTGCAAATTGTAAAATGTAGTAGTGGTTGTGACAGGACCCAATCCAAATTCCACTTTGGAATCCGAGCCGGACCCTGTACGTGTCTAACACCTGGCGAATGTCGGGCACAAATGACCTATTTGCCCTTCTATACAAAACATGATAAAATAACAAGGTTGACTTTTACCGAAAAACCGGCAGAGCTTCCCTTGTAATTGGCTCAATACCAATCATTTTCACCTACCAAAACAAGTATATATATTTATACAACCAACTGCCAGCATACATAAATATACATTCCAACAGTTCAGTTCTCAATTTAGGGCAAAATATTAGAGCAACTACTAAAAATTTACAAAGGAGTTAATCCTTTTACAAAACAAAACTTCTACATCAAAGGAAAGGCGCGGAAGATGGGAAACGGCCCGGTGGTGGATTCCTGTGCACGTCTACTACCTGGGGGCGCAAAACATTCAAAAATGTGAGTGGACAAAAATAAAGGTCTAGAAAATAGCATATGAACATACTAACCCCATTGTAAAAACAGTTATGCAAAACTGAATTTTACTCTTCATTATATTCGTACTAAAATCAATGCATCCACATATTTATATACGTATATGCCAATCATATACAAGGTCAATAAAACTCTCTTAAAAGCATTGAAATCAATTTAAAACTACCACCAAGGTGTACCCCTTTAATTATGTCAATTCCTGATATCCGTCAATTCCCGATAATCCGTCAATTCCTGATGATCAGTCAATTCCCCTGGCAGGTCTCGGTGACACAAAGTCAACCCGAGCCGCAAACTGGCAGGATTCAGGGAACCGTAGTCAGCCTGATCCGCATTCCTGGCTCCCACGGTCAGGGCGTCCCCAAAACTCGTGAGGCAAATGTCAAGCGCGCTGACAAAACTGAAGGCAAACTGGATGTCCGTGGACATCGTCATATCCGAAGGCAACATATACCGAAAGCAACCTATTTCTATAACTGGGTACCTAAGGTGGCTTAAGAAAATATAAAATTTCTGAAAGATCTGATGAATAATTGAATTTTTGTTAAATCTAGAACTCTGCTGCCATTTTATCTGATAAATATCTCAATCTTTACTTTCCATATCTTTTTAGCATTTTCAACTAGGCAGCATATAAATAAAGATATTTAACTTCAACAAATCATGCTAGGAAAACCATAATCAATAAAACTTATTCAAGATCAAATAATGAAATTCATTTGCATAAAATCATTTATAAAAGAAAAGTCCACTCACTCCTGGTCCGAGCTAGCTGGACCTCCTGAAGGTCCCTCCTGCGGGTTTGCCTGGCCCCGGGTGCCTGGTTAAACCACCATGAATATTTAATTAATAAAACTGCTCGGTATAAGTATTTAATTAAAACCCTGACCCCCGGCTCCTAGAAGTGCGTGCACTAACTTTAAAGTCATTCTTATGCCCACTTAAGCATTTCGGATGGTTAGAACTGTCTTAAAAGACCCGAGACTCACTAAGTGATAAACTTCCATATTGGTCAATACGGAACCTCGTGGGGTCCACGATCTCCAATTACCAATCCGAGAGTTCCTATAAGTTCCTCACATTTAAATAACCATGTCCTGCAAGTCTGGTCTGAATCGGACGATCGGATTGACCACGATCGTGTAATCGCATAATTTCTAAACCCTAGCCCTAGGGTTCGCGATTTCGGAGTATCCGGGACTCCGATTCACAATCCGTTGAATCCTACACGATTCTGGAATTATCTAGAGTAACATATCTGAAATTGATTACGATCCAACGGCTCAACAGCATTGAACCCGGAAATCGCACAATATGGAAAATCCGTTCGAGGCTCAAACGGTATCCAAATTGGGATCTGCGAATTTCTACGCGCTCGTGACAACCTAAGGATCGCATCAAGACACAGTGCCACTGCACTACCCTCGCCCACGCTCCGGCAGGGCTGGGTGTCCAAAGCGATTACGCATCGCCGAAAAATATCAAAATCACGGCTCCAAACTCCTACCTTAGATATAACACCATATTTGGAACCACTTTTGTTCTTGGACCTACCCCAAAAACTGACCGGAAGTGGCCGAACACGGAGGCCGAAAATTGGCCGAATTTCAAATTCGAAAATCTAATATCTACACTGAGAACCGATTAATTCCTACCCAACAAGCAGCTAGAACAGCTCGAGAGGTTCAAAATCCATACCTGGCTCGTCGGAATCGGTGGCCAGAGGAGAGAGATCGACAGCGGCGAAGATCGGACGACACCGGCCGCTTCTTCTTCATTTTCCGGCGAAACCACGGCGGCTGGAGGCGGGAGTCGGCTTGGGCTGGATGAGGACGACGCCCTGGTCATTTTGGTACTGGCCCCGTCCACAGCCGTGGCCGGTGTCCGGAGTTTCGAAGCGAGAGAGAGAGAGAGGCCGACGGAGAGAGAGAGAGAGAGAGAGAGAGAGAGAGAGAGAGAGAGAGAGAGAGAGAGAAATCTGATTTTTATAAAAATCCCATTTCGAAATAATTACGATTGTGCCACTGAGTTTCTTTTGACCATATCTCTCTCGTTACAACTTCGATTCGAGCCCACTATGTGTCTATGAACTCATTTCGTCGTGCTCTAAGCACCGGTGTAAGTAGAATTGTCAAATTCCTTTTCAGTCAAAAAGTCAACTTTTCGTTAATAAAGTATTCCAAGGGCACAATTGTCTTTCCTCAAAATAAATTACTAATTAAATATGAATTTTGGGTTTGGGTCATTACAGGTTGTGAAGTCCTCCTTATTTCTTCTATCTATGCTCTATATTATTTCTTCAAAATCAAGGTCTCTTTCTTCTATAATTTTTCCATCATTCTCTATGAAAATTACTCTCTTAGTTTCAACAAACCTTGTGGTGTGACCTAGACTATAAAACCTAAACCCTTTGGTCCTCTCTGGATAGCCTACGAAAAAACAACTTCTTGTCTTTGTTTCCAATTTCTTTTCCACAAGGTTACAGAGTTTGGCTTTAGCTTCGCATCCCCAAACCTTTAAGTGATTAAAGCTTGGTTTCCTTTTGTTCCACAACTCATAAAGTATCTAATCTACACTTTTGGTTTGCACCCTATTTAAAATATAATTGACTGTTTTAAGAGCTTCTCCCATAGAAAATAGGCAAATTGGAACTGCCAGTTTCATTGGTTTGGAGCATTAAATTGTTGACAAAAAAAAAAAAACCATCAAACTAGAATAACTAAACATTTTCTTGAATGAAGTATTGTATTTATTAAATATTTGTTGTTTTTAAGTAAATCAATAATTTTCTAATGTTTGAATTTTAAATGTGGACTCTTGTATTCTTAAAGAGTTAAAGTAATTTTTGTTTGGACCCAAATTGTTAAATTCATTAAAAAAATTTGAGCCCCCCTTGATTCGAGAACCAGGGTGGTCATCCTCGGTGCCCATCTCTAGGGCGGCCCTGAATGCCAGTAAAAGAATGGGTCATGTATTAGACGTGACTATTGCTTTGGTGACAAAAAACCATTGCTATTGAGAGCAATGGCTCCGATTTTGGTGGCAAAGGCCAGAATTTACTTCATGTCATGTGCCAAATTTTACTATACACATACACTGTCACCCATGTACATATAAATTTTTCTGCAGCAAATTAAATTGAAAACATTTTTGGATGACTAATTTGCAAATTAAGAAGCTAGCAGAGTGAGTGAGAAGATGATCACATAAGGGTGCAATATGCATGAACATTGTCGTCACTGAAGAGATGTACAGTTTGATCGGCAACGGTTGAGTATAAAGGGTCCGGGAAGTAGCCATGTACGCTTTCGTTATAGCCGTGCATGTAGTAGTTATAGGAAGACGAATACGTGGACTCGTCTAGGTATTGAGATGCATACGGATAGTATTCGGTGTCGTATGGGAAGGGCCAAAACTCCGCTTTCCTTCCTGTTCTTCTTACAACCTTTAACACCTTCCGCTGATCCACATACCCCGTCACCGTTACCTTTTGCTTATCCATGTCTATTTCTAAACTATCCACACCTGCACTTATGCATGCATGCAATATTATATTCTCATCATTACACATACAGATATGAATGTAAATGACAAGTAATTAACTAATGAAGAATTATATTATACAGGAGCGGAGCCAGAAATTTGCCAAAGAAATGTAAATTCCAACTGAATATTGCCAAAGAAAAATCCAAAAATAAAAAGAATAAAAAAGGAAAGGGAGAAATATGAAAGCATCGAACTAATTACGGAGATGGATGAAACAAAAATGAATTATAAATTCTTGCCCTGTATTTTCGAAATCGCTCTTCGTATCCTTTTTTCGCATCCTTCACAATCCATATGCACCAAAAGTTCCACAATCTATGAGGCAAATGAAAGAAACACAAAAACATGAAGACCTAAATCAAATTATATAATTAGATACAAGTATTAGAGAACCTACATATACTGGGTAGCACTTACAGACATGGCATTAGATAATTGTGTGGACTTGCCATTTCGCCAACCAAACATAATGCTTGGCTTTAGATATATGCACAATCTGTTGTTTGATTTTACTAGACCTCCCTTCGAGAGATCTTTGCCTCTCATAATATATACCTTCTCAACTCAAAAAGCTACTTTAATGTGATATGTATATATAATTCTTGGCTTGTGGTTCAAGCCTCATATTTGCTTGCTAAAAGTTCCAATACGTTTTCTTTTGAAATATTCCATATACAACATTTCTAAGCAATAATCTTCATCATCTCTCTCAATCTAGCTACCTCTGGCCAAGGAGATCTATCATATCCGATAACTTTCACAGTTTGCATTATCTTTATCACAAAATGCCCAATTTATTTCCTCAATGTATAGTATAGTATTCTAAATTTTTATATTTCTAGCTCGGATTTTGCTCTTGTAAGGAAAATATATTGAAAAGTACAAGAGAATATCAAAATGGCCAATACGTCCAAACAGTTGTCAATTTTGGAATATATACTCAGATTGGTTCCTTATATATCCTCATTATATATGGATACCTTTTACAAGCTAATTAGAAGAGAGCATAAGCCTTAATTCTAATTTGTTGAAGGATATGTTTTTCCCTTTTTTTTTTCTTTTTTGTTAATCGGAGGGACGGATCCTTGGCCCACTATTAGCAACATCAATATTGTCCCCAACTTAACCACCTGTTTAGCAAGTGTGAGGTTTTATACAAAATGCCTCGATGTTATAAGGAGTGAGTGAAGCCAATTATTATATGAGACTTTCTATTCACTTTTTTTTTTCTTTTTATATTTTTCTCTTAAAACTAGAAGCCCTCACTTATGCTCTTTGATTCTGGTCACAATATTAATTTCCAGGAACTGCTTGCATCTTCTAAAGATTATGTTGTGATTTTGTTCAAAAAAGAAAGAATTAATTGTTGCATGCGAGGGAAAGAAAAAAGAAGAAGAGCTTACCCTAACCCACGTTTAATAAAGAACATATGCTTTAATAAACGACGCGTGCAATTGTCACATTTCAATTTATATATTATATATATCCTTATTCTTTTTCTTAGTTGGTAGGTGTGCAAGTTGATTTTTAGGGACCGAAGCAGGAGCATGAGAGTAAAGGAATGTTTTTTTTTTGCAGGACAATTTGGCAACTGACTTCTGCCTACGCTATCAGAATTTTAGCTTTCACAATATCATCTTGTTGGCACATTATGTTTCAATGTCATGGATATATAACTTTCAATTCGATAGCCGATCATTGATTGTAACCCAATAACCTTTCAGATGCTCATTGCTATCAGGTAATGCCAGTGTTCGAATCCGTTGTTCCCAAATACACATCTGTGCACTACGCGAGTCTTGACAAATGTTGTATTTTCGGGTCCATTTGGAGGATTTGGCTTCTATGCCTTGATTTTTTTCTATTGTAATCTGCTTGACCTGTCTTTTCTATATGCCATCTCAATTAAAATTTCATCCAAGGTATATAAAGTGGACACATAATTTTAAAATAATACTACCCTAATTGAACTAACTAACATTTACTTAACAGCCATTTAGTCTTTCCTCTTACTATATTTTTTTAATTCTCTTCAATTTCTCAAGAATCAGTCTTCTTCCTTTCAATAAAAAAAATTAAAGAACCTTTAATCCTAGACATAATCTTTTTTTTGGTTTGAATAAAATGGTCTTTCATTGCAAGAAAACTAATGAGGACAGCAGTACATACACAAAAATACCAAACAAAAAAAAGAAATTGAAATAGAACAGACACTAGGTGACATCACACAAATCACCCACATTTCTGAGCGTCGCCTCGATTGTGCCAACAACGTCAAGTGATTCGCTGCTTGAATTCCCAATCCTCCCGTCCACGACCATTCGCAATACGTAAATGACCTTTGGATGAAAGGACCCGTCCCGAATTCCTCTTTGGAATCTGTGACGAACCCTCTCCCAATCTGACACCAGGCATGTGTCGGTCCAAATTACTAAAATACCCTTCTTACCCTAATTCTAAAACAACTTTAGGGTTTGACTTCTACTAGAAAATAGGCAGAGTCTCCCTTAAAAAAGGCTCTAAACCCAAAAAATCTACCTGCACAACAAACACAATTTACTTCCCAAGCGTTCAGCAGACACAAGATATAAACCGCACACCAATTAGCAAAAGTTTCAATGGGCTTTAGGCCCCTCTTTACCAACATAAAAGTCAGCAAAACCATCTTGACAACTAAACAAAATAAACAAAGCCTAAATTTGCGACTGCACTTAGGTTAGCCTAGGTTGCCTACGTACCCTTATTGAAGAATCAAGCCACACGTAGTTCTTTCTACCATAAATCACGATTAAGATAATACAGAAATGTTCAAGGTGAAACGAACAATCAAATTCTAGAATCATTCTTTACTTAATTTCAACAAGCTATAAATTGAATGTCAAGTCCTGAAATTATGTACCTATCTATTCAATCAATTTATCATTGTACATCCAAACACATGTGTAACCAAACCTTTTACTTGAAAACCATACCTACAACTGTTCGCGTGTGCATTTATCTTGCTATTATCCACCAAGGGGTATATGGGAAATATAATTAAATCTGAAGGCAACCGGGGAAGGGGGGAAACTAGCCAACCACCTATGTACACAAGTCGAGCAAGTGGTTGGGGATCCTGGCTAACCCTGTGTAGATAACATAAGCAAGGTGGCAAAGCATATCCTGTTAACTGTACAAAAAATATCAGTACTACATTGTTCTCTACATAGGTGTACCCCTAAACATAATCCGTCAATTCCAAGTACTCCACATGTGTGGCACATCCTAGCAGAATTTAGGGACAAATGGTCAACTTGAGAACCAATCCTAGCAGCACTTAGGGAGATATACTCAACCTGAGAACGCAAATCCTAATACCACACGATTCGAGCATCCCCGATACTCTTGGGGCAATGTCATACGTGAGTAGAGCTTTTCAAAGGCAATTGAGTTGTTTGAAGACACCTTTATTTCCAAAGGCAATTGGGATGTCCAAAGACATCAATATTTTTCAAGGCATTCAGGATGTCGGAAGACATCAGTATTCCTAAAGGCAACCATTTTTCCGAAGGCAATTGGGATGCCTGAAGACATCAGTATTTCGAAAGGCAACACAATCCAATTTTAGACCATTTAACACACACACACACACACACACACACACACACACACATACACAAGCATATATATATACCCTATATATATATATATAAGAATAAACATCTAACCAAACATTTAAAATCAACTCAACCCAAATCCACACAATAAAACATAAATATATCATGCTTGGAAAGTAAAAGCGATAGAATAATACTTCATAAATAGTTAATAAAAATCTCATAGCATAATACCATTTTAAAACAAACAACCTAATTATAAACACCTCTTAACCAATTGGCCCTGATCGGGCCGGCTAGGCCCACCATCTAGGTCAGCTTGGCACGTGGGCCCCATGACCTCTATTCTCCAATCCAAAAGTTCATATAGGTCCACAATAATCCACCAGTTTTGTTGGTTATAATCCGACGATCAGATCATCAATGACCACACGATCGGGCAACAAGCAATGGTTAAAACCCTAGATTGAGGACGCGAAATGTCCGAATGTCCAATTATGCCGCGAGTTCCTACACGATCCTAATGATAGGATGAACCACTTAACTAGAAATGGAACCGATCTTACGGTTAGATCACAGTAAACCCAAAATTCACATAATGGGCGAAATTTTGATTCGCCAATCAAACGATGGAATCCCACACATCCGAGCATACCATGGTGCTCAAGATGAACTCACTGGTAATACTTCTTTAAATGCTCAACATTCCAAGGATGAGGCAAATTTGCTCCCTTGAGATCCCTTAATCGATAGGCGCTAGGGCGTACAATGTCAATGACATGATAAGGGAGTTCTCAGGTCGGTCCCAAGCTTCCATCTGTAGGTTTGTGAGTAGCAAACATGACCTTGTGGAGTACTAGGTCAACCTACCATTTTACAAGTGTCTTCCTCACCATGACCACATTGGCCAACAAACTTGGATAGTTGACCTCACGAATGAAACCAATCTTTGTGAGCTTGTCCACTTCTTCTTTCATGACAACATACCATTCTGCATAATAAGCTTGACATTTTGGTCTACGGACTTGAAGGCGGGATCAATACTTAGACGATGTGATATGATCTCGGGATCTATTTTCAGGTATGTCTTTATACGACCATGCAAAGACCTCAGCGTCCTCATGTAGGAAGTTTGTCAAGTCATCACGAATCTGAGGTGGTAATTGGGAGCCAATCTTGATGATCCAATCTGGTCCCCTCCTAGCATTGCTTGTTTTTTACTTGTACCTTCTCGTGGGTTGAGCTCGACCCCATGGTCTGTCCCATCTCGTTCGATGGCGTACATCTCCATCTTTTCCTTCCTTTTTTGTTTAGATGACACAGCGTGACACTCCCTAGCTTTTTTGTTGATCACCCTTCACATATCCCACACTAGCTTTGGTTGAGAACTTCATCAAGAGCATGTGGCTAGCAGTGAAGGCTCGGAGAGAACATAAGGTTGGCCAACCTAAAATAACATTATAAGCACAAGGGCATTCAACTATTTGAAAACTTGTGTACATCGTTGTTCGTTGGGGTGTCATTCCAAGTGACAGAGGCAGTGTGACGCTTCCAATGGAGTTGATGTTATCCTAGTGAATCCAAGCAAGGAAGTGACCACTGGATTGAGCTCTTCTTGCAATATCTTCATCTGTTCGAAAGCCAATGTAAAGATGATAATGATTGAACTGCCTATGTCAATGAAGACTCGTTTCACGCAACAATTTGCGATCTCATCTTAGATTATGAACAAGTCATCATGTGGGTGAACTACCCCTCTTTCCTCCTCCTCATTAAAGGTGATCGTTGAGTAGCCGAGCTTGGGCGACTTTGAAGTCCGGTAACCTAGACCAATCGAGAGTGCCTTGAGTCCAACTTGGGTACGTCTTGCATACTCTTTTTGTGCTTTGTTGGACTCCATAGCTAGGGTTGCTTCACCTAAGATAACATTAATGTCTTTCGTAGCATGTGGTTGCTTGTTTGATGTGTTGTTATGCTACTCTGCTTGCTTCTTTTCACCCACAAATTGGTTTAGACGACCTCCTCGTATGACCATTCTCGCGGTGATAGCTGCAATATCAATTTGGATCCTTTCGCCATTTAGAAAACCTCGAAGGTCAGGGTTTTGATAACTCAGTTTAGATGTGGAAGAAGACCTCCTCTCAATTAGTATTCAACGGGGTGTAGTTGTTGAACCGCGGTCGACATGGATTTTGTGGTTGATCTAAGTCTCTCCCACCTCGCCTAGAATTCTCAAATCTTCATTTATTGTCGTATGGCTTTTCGCGTACATCATTTCGACCTTCTCTCCGTTTATCTCCTACACTAGGTTGTGACGGATCTTTCCATTTTGGTGTGTCATATGTCATCTCCTCGGCAATGGAATGACGATACGCCTCGGACACCAGGTCCTCATAACTCTTAGGTGGAAACTTGTTAACATGGAATAGGAAAATCCCCTTCGGAACCCATTTAGAAGGGCAGTATAGGCCATATCCTTGGAGCAGCTAGGGATGCTAATTACTTCTCAATTGAAACGGTTGATGTAGTCTCGCAACTTCTCCTTAGGGCCCTACTTGATGCTGATGAGGTAGTTGGGTGGGTACCACTTCTTTGAGGCAGATAGAAATTGGTTCACGAAGCTCTGTTTTAGAAGGTTAAATGAGCTTATGGAGTCAGGCTTCAAGGACTTGAACCAATCCTTAGCTAATCCTTCTAAGAACGAAGGAAAAGCTCGACATTTCATGGCATCTCCAGCATCTTTCACATTCATCCAGTAATCGAAGTCATTCAAGAAGTCCACCGGGTTGTTGGTCCCGTCATAGAGCCGTATCCTGGGTTGTTTGAAATCCTTCGGGAGCTTGAATTCAAGGATGTCTCTAGTGAACGGTAGGGTGTCAGTTGTCATGGCTAGGTCAAGACTTCGCTCATGCTCTAGGGCTGTTAGGTAGACTTCCAGCTTCCGATCCATCTCATCTTGCATCTGCTTCATGGCTTCCAAAATTCTACTTTCTCCAGTATGCTCGTCTCCATTAGGGCAGACTTCAGACTGCTCGTCTCCATTAGGCCAGACTTCAGACTAATCAACTTCCCGATCACGATCGACCTCACGATAGCGATTACGAGGTCGTACGTATTGAGCTTTCTTTTGCTCAAGCAAATCTCTTAGTCAACATATTCCTTCTGGCTTTCGGCTAGCATGCGAGAAAAACCAAATAATGAGCCATAAAGGTTAGGCTCAAAAGTTTGCAACTTCCTATGGTTCGTTCCTTTAGGAGATCGGGGATGGCTCTCACCCTTTTCATGTCCCTCACATTGGGGTTCACCTCAACATTAGGGTCCACCGCATTGTCGATCTCCATGTTCCTGACGCCACTCTTCTAGCCTTCATTGTCTTCCTGTATAGGTCTTCTCGGCTTCCTCCATGACGTCCTTGTTCTGATCACGAAGTTCGTTAATGTCTTTCCTCATCTCCTTCAGGCAGGTCTCAATGTTAGTTAGGTGATTGGATTTCTTCCTTCCTTTCCTCGACCACGCAATAGGAGTGACAAGTTCGTCGAGGCTGGACTCTTGACTCATGGTGTCAAGCAAGTGGTTGTTGTCTAAAAAATTAGATGAAAATCAACAAGAAGTCGATTCCCACATATGACGCTGAAACTGTTGATGCCTAAAATTGGTTCAACAGAAGATGACCTCTTCGAGATCGAGGTAGGGCAATACCTCGGGACTAGGTCAGCGTGACCAACCAAGTAGTCCTCCAAAACCTGTAAAACAAAAGAGCTTCAATACGTGACACTAAGATGACCTCTTCGAGATCGAGGTCGGGCAATACCTCAGGACTAGGTCAGCGTGACCAACCAAGTCGTCCTCCAAAACCTGCAAAACAAAAGAGCTTCAATACGTGACACTAGTGTGGTGTTGGCCAAGGACCCTCTGATGCTTAAGTCAGTCGAGTGTTTGAGAGCAAAAGTGCACAATAGGTTCTAGTGCTTAGAATTGCATACGTTTCACGAAGGAAGGCCTAAGCCTTTTATACAATCCCAGACAACCCAATCCATCTCGAGAGGGAACTCCAGAGCAAACCAGCTCTCCTCAAACTAGGACTCTAGAACAACCTAATCCTCCTCGGACTAGGACTCCATTTAGATAGGCATCTTGGTGATCTCGAAACATCTTAACTTTTCTAGGACTAGAAGTCCTTTTGAGTGAACACCAAGTAAATCAGGTTGGTGTCAACCTCATGGGCACGGGGCCCAAACTCATGGATCAATGGGCCCATAAGCCCACAAGAGTTAGGGTGAAAAAATATATGGCGACCAGGCTCGAGCCCAACTCAACCACTAACACCATGGTCTGGCCCAACTAAGCCTAGAGGTATTTTACCTCACAAACAGTTTTGAAGCACCTACGTACATAAGCCATACAAAGTTGGTGGTTTAAAACCAATTGTTTTAAACCACAAATTATTTATGGTTTTAAAATAATTAAATAATTAATATATGATTGTTTAATTATTTATGGTTTTAAAATAATTAAATAATAATATATGATTATTTAATTATTTTGTTTGTAATATTATTTAATTATTTTGTTTGTAAGATCCTCCTGGATCAAAGCTCCCCCATTTAAGATGCTTGAGCTCTTGGTGAAGCTAAACTGTGAGATGAGGAAACTTTGTTATTACCTTGTCTCGAATATTCCACTTCGACTTGCTGGGAAGTTGACCTTTTTTGCCAATGCGGAAATATTCATATTTTCCATTACTGATTTCACGAACCTTCTCCTCTAAGATACAATCCTCCTGCATAGGGACTTGTCATTCAATCTTGATGGAAGGTGAGTATCTTCGTTGGGATTCATGTAGAGATGGCTCAAAAAGCTTAAGATTCTCGGCATTGATGACCTAGTACATATGGTATGGTGGTAATTCAAGTTGAAATGAATTATCACCAATTTGTTTGATGATCTTGAGCAATCCTAATGAATAAGCTTCAGTTTCTTATCTTCACCGGTTAGCTGCTCCTTTCCAAGCTGTAACCATACTAGATTACCTTCTTTGAAGTTACATGGCACATGATGCTTATCATGGCGAGCTTTATATTGTTACTGAGAACATTAAGTTGTGCCTCCACTTCAGTATGAATCTTTCTAATTCGTTTGAGAAATTTATGTTCTCAAACATGTTCTTCCTCTTCTTTGCCACTTAATGGCTGGTCACTCATAGTGAATGCTAAATCAAAAGGACTCTAGGGTAAATAAACCAAACAAACCTGAAATGGATATTTGAGTGTGGAGCCATGAAGTGTTGGGTTAAAAGCAAACTGTAAGTAAGAGAGACTTTCATCCCAAGTCTTCGGATGCTTGGAATTGTAACCCCTTAACAAGTGTACAATAGTTCGGTTTATGACCTCCGTTTGCCCATCTGTCTGTGAATGAAATGCAATGCTTCTTTTCAATCTGGTATCCATCAATCCCCATAACAACCTCAGTAAATGGCCTAACAATTTACTATCTCTTTTAGAAATAATCGATGAAGGTAAGCCAAAATGCTTCCAAACATGTTGGAAAAATAACTTAGTAGCTCATTCTTTAGTAAAAGTCTTCTTGCATGGAATGAGAATCACCATCTTACTAAAACGATCTACCACCACAAACAAGTAGTCGTTTCCAGACTTGGTTTTAGGCAATCCACCTAAGAAATCCATCAAGATACTCTCCCAAGGTCGGCTATGTACTAGCAATGGAAGATACAGTCCTAACTTTCTGTTAGAAGGCTTCAATGTGTTGCATAGAACACAACCTCGAATATATCGTGAAATATCTAGATGCATCTTTGGCCAATAAACATAGCGACAAAGATTCAATAAAGTCTTTTCAACCCCAAAATGTCATGCTACTTTGGAAGTATGAGCCTCACGAATCCACTGCAATCTATCGTCATCTTTTGGAATGCACAATTATGTTCCTTATACATTAGTCCATCCTTCAATTGGAACTCCCTAGTCTTTCCTTGTTGTAGCTTGGCATAGGCTGAGTTGAAATCAGCATTTGTGTCATACCCCTTGGCATATTCCAAAGGAACAATGGGTCCGATTTGTCACCTAACTGGTGTAAGCAGGGGCGGAGCTGTACTAAGGCCTGGGATGGCCTTGGCCCCTCCAATTTATTTAACCTTTTTGAATGTATATATTGGATGTGGTAACAAATGCAAAGAAAAATTGCTATACTTAAGCCTATGGACCCCTCACCACAAATCAATACTTGTCAAAATTATATTTTAATATGAATATAATAGTAAAATTATACTACATTTATGGAAAAAAACCACTCATTTCAATTTAGTACTTTTGTAAGCAATAGTTTACTCAATAGGCCAAAAAAAATATACAACTAAACTTTTTGTGTTTAACATTTTGGTCCCCTCAAATATAAAATCCTAGCTCCGCCCCTGGGTGTAAGTAGTGTAGATAACATATGTGTCAACTTATTAGTTGCTCTCTTCTTGTAATTTATCATAATATTGAATTGTTGTAAGTAAAATATCCATTTCATATGACGAACTTGCTGCAACTTAGATCGTGTAGTTAAAAACTAAAAAGGTTTATAATTTAAGTAAACTACGACTTCTTTTCCGCAATGATAGCTATGATTACCCAAATGGACATCCCCAATGGTGGGAGCCATAGGACCTATCGATCTCACTCGAGATAGCTCGGCCAAGTTGAGCGTGAAGACTGAAGCTTTCCGGGTCAGTTTAGAAGAACAGGAGATATAGAATGGGTTGGCCATGGAAGCCATATGATCGAATACTCCTCCTCTCCCTTTCTCATCCTATTCATTTATTTTTCTGAATTCATAAAATCTCCTCAAACTAAAAAGTCCTATAATGGTGCACATCATGCACTGTCACCATGATCGCCATCTTCGAGAACAAGACTACCCAAATAGGCCTCCATAACTCCATATATATATATATATATATATATATATATATATATATGACACAAATTTTGAACCATATATATCAATGGCTCAGATTAAATCTCACAACCAATTTATTATTATATTTCTAATAATAATTTTATTCAAATTATTGTTATTTTAATCTAATTATTATGAATTGCACAGTATCCCAAATTCTACATCTCCCATCTGAGAGCGGATCCGCTGTCCTCATTTTATGTGTCCCTTCATGTCCCTTGCATAATTTTTTTACACGTATCTATTAACTTAACCCCCAATTAAATGTCCCTTGCAAGATATAAAATAAATAGAAACAAAAATCTAAAATCTAAAATCTAAAAACAAACAACATAGTAGCAGTCACCACAACCCAACGAACTCCACCCCATCCTCCCTCCTCCCTTGTTCATCGCAAGCGTTGCACATCAAAGCATCCCTATCAGCACAACGACATTGATTGTTGAAAGTCACTTTCTTTCTTAACGAAGTGATAACCACTGCAGAAATACTAATTTCACAAAACAAATACATAGAAAGATAATAGCATCACAATCCAAGAGAAAATTTGGATCAACTTGCATAGAACTAAAGGGAATCAAATCCCTAATTTCTTATTCTAGGTTACCATTTAAATGTTTCAACATAATTTTTAACTTTAAGGGGGTGTATCCAATTTTACCTTTTAAATACTTTTACAATGCGTTTGGACGAGGAAATTTAAAAGTACAAAGGATTTCATAAATGACGGAAATTAATATTCTAGAATTTGTAAAGTTTCTTGTTTGGGTGACGGATTTATAACACGGAATTTAACCTTTATTCATCTTTTGTTTAAAACTCAATCTCTCTTGGGATTTTAGAAATGACGACTTTTAGATAGAATTTAAAGTTGAGATTTATGATCTCCAAATTTAATATTTTTTCCCACGCGGAATTTCTAAATTTCTATTTTTTTTTAATCCAAACACGACAATTGGTTCATGTCAATTTAGAAATTTTGACATTTGTCAAAATCCCAAGTTTATTTCCTCCATCTAAAAGCACCGTTATAGAATTTAAAAGTCTTGACTTATTCAAATGTGACTTTTAAATAGTATTTAAAAGTTTAATGGTATTCAATTGTGACTTTTAAAAAGTATTTAAAAATTTCATGGTATTTAGTTGTGACTTTTAAAAAGTCTTTAAAACTTTGGTGGTATCCAAAAAGTTAATGACTTTTAAAAAACTTATTAAATGAATGACTTTTCTATACTTTTAAGACTAATTGTTAATAGCAAAGGTCTTACCAATTTACTAGTGACTTTTATCAACTCCATGAAAGTATTAAGAATTTATCAACTCTATGAAAGTCACTGACTTTTTTTTTTTTTTTAAAAAGTCTTTATAAGTATGAATTGGATCTCAGAGAGAATTCAGGGGGCGGGGTAGTGTGAGGGAGAAAAAAGGGAAAGAGAGGCATAAGAGGTGATGCTTCACTGGCGGTGAAGAGAGGAGGAGCTCACGACTGTTGGGGGGTTGTTTGGGATGTGGTGGGTGGGTGGCAGCTGAGGCGGTGGGTGCTCACGTTGGTGGCTGTTTGTTTTATTTTTCTTTCAATTTTAAATTTATTTTTTAAAAAGTTTTATTAAGTTAACAGTATTAAGTGATTGAACACCTGTCAAAAAATTATGCAAGGGACATGAAGGGAAACATAAAATGGGGACCGCAGATCCCCATAGCCTTGAAGTAAATTTAGGTTTTAGGCACACACAAAATTTCACTTTTGAAAAAAGCCAAAACTTTTTCCAAAAAGACAAAAAAACATCTCAACTTTCAAATCAAAGACATGCAAATGTAAAGAATTTCTTAGAAAATTCAAAAATAAATAAGGGCAATTTTGTCCATTTTAACTTCTTTTAAAAAAATTCTCTCTCCTTTAGCCTTTTCCAAAGTCTCCCTAGCCTCGATGTGCCAAAAATTTCCATTTGCCTACTTGTTATATTTGAGGGTGCGTAGAGATAGAGACTGGGTGCAAACGGGAATACCTGATATGCATGTCAGTGACGATGTCTAACCAAGGCCCAAAATGGGCATCTAAGCAAACGTAAGCAGGCCCCAGGTCGATTCGGGCCCGGATTGCTCTTGTTATTTACTCTTTCTCAGCAGCAGAAAAGGGTTACTTTTTCTGCCACCATTTCTTCACTCACCGACAGAAAGAGGCGGGTATGGATCTTTCTTTCTTCGATTCATCGATTCTTCGATTTCTTACCATTTTTCATGATTTCTTTTTAATGGTTTCACATGTCATTGCTGTTCTTCGCTTTCAATTTTCTTTACTAGAGTTTGTTAAACCATCTGTTAATGCTTTATTATAGTGTTTTCCTTCTTCCTTCGTTGTTGTTGTTGTTTTTTTTTTTTTTTTTTTTTTTTTTTTTTTTTTTTTTTTTTTTTTTTTTTTTTTTTTTTTTTTGGTGTGCATAGATTAGTTTGATTTATTATCTAAAAGCGGGAACTAAATCTCAAATTTTATGTTTGAAATTCGATTTTTTTCTGCCCTGCTTGATTTTATTGGTTGCGTTCAATTTGTTACTCAAGAGTTTTCAATGTTAGCATTTGCAAGTAGTTGTTAATCGTAAATCTCTCGCATTATACTCTTGTTGTGGAGGGCACGGTTCCTCATGTTATGTCGCATTGTATTTGTTTCCCCTTTGGGCTTATTGGGTAATGCTTAGAAGAGTATTTGTTGCTGGTTGAGATGTATGGGATTGCCTTTGTGGTCTCTTTGCGCATTTATTGACTCAGTTTCTCTCTTGTTTGTGCTTTGGGTTACTGGGTACAGATCATTTGGGTCACAGGAGAAAGATGAAGAGCCAAAGCAGTTATGCCCCACCGGAGTACATTCCTTTAGGAATGTCGGATTCTGAATCGGCAATTGTTTTGCGAAATGAAGAGCCTCCCAAGCAGCAAAACAGTGTTGATGAGCCTGTACAATGGTCTTCTGGAATCTGCGCATGCTGTGACGATATGCAGAGCTGTACGCTACTTTCTGCCTTGTGACCTTGATTTATCAGAAGGAAAAAAAATGAAGGTGCCTCTTGAGTAGGGAAAAAAAAATTAGCTTGTGCTTGTCATACTTCATTTTCTTAGGGCTTTCTTAGAAAGGCTAGGATATGAGTTCAGTTATTTAACTAACCATACAATAATATTGCTCAGCTCTTAGCTTGCTATGTGCTTAACGTTCTCTGAGTACTCTACATTATGTGGTGGATGTTTATTGTGTCTGAATTTGTGGCTGGTATTCATTTTGTATTATTTAGAAGACATTCCAAAGAAAGGAAGCAGCTTTAAGAAACCATAGGATTCGACTGACTCAAGTTAAAGCATACAAGTTCAATCATCGATGTGCAAGTTACATAAAATATAGAAGTTCCAAATGAAGGCATGGACTTTTATATCAAGATTTAGTAGCTCAGAAGCTAGTAAGCTTTGGCTAGTTAACGTCATGGATGATATAGTTCTTTATTGGTCCCCATGTTTAACAGTTTATGTATAAGAGAAATGTTTCTGGTTTATTTCTAACATTCCAGTGTTACTAGCTCTGAGAACCTATAAGATTAGGCTAATCATTTCCTTGTATCCGATGAGTAATTTCTCTTGCGGTCTTGCCCTTGATTACCATGGCGCGCATAATTACCATCACCCACCAATACTGCAGGGACAATAAATTTACGACAAAAGAGTTGGTCTCCTAATTTTTATTTATTAATATATTTATAAAATAGCAAACCCCTTGAATTTTTGGATATAAATTTGGATAAATATTATTTATAAGCTTCACATCTTAAGTAATTTAAATCTGATTTTGAAGACATGAAATCCGGTCTGATGTGAGATAAAGCATTGGCTGTTGGTAAATAGTTGGTGTTGTTAGTAGTGAATATAGAGATAATAATGGTTTGTAGAGGTTGAATTAGAGGAGGTCATTCATTGAGCTTTGAACATAATGTCTCCACACACAAACTAATGATCTGCAGACTGGTTAAAATGGTTAGTAGGCTTTTCTTTGTTGAAGAATAAGTTTTATCTATATGGGTAAAAGTTCAAATGAAGAAAATGGGAATTAGGTGGACTGAGTATAATATGACTTGTTTCTTTTCGTTTATCATGATAACGCATAATACACGGGAGCAACATTTGAATTTTGGTCAGTTACACAAACATCACTGTGAGCGCAAGCCAGCAATGATCATCTAATTGCTGATTTTTGTTTTGTACAGGTTGTATGGGTCTATTTTGTCCTTGCTTTTTATTTGGAAAGAATGCAGAATTTCTGGGTTCTGGGACATTCATAGGATCATGCATGATGCATTTTATTTTGTGGGCACTCGTTAATACCGTCTGCTGCTTATTGACTGAGGGTCTTGTTTTGGGAGTACCGGGATGCTTTGTTGCATGTTATGCTTGTGGCTACCGCAGGACCCTAAGATCAAAGTATAATCTTCAGGTATAGCATTGTTTATCAGTTTTCCAGGCTATAGATTGTTAATAGTGAAAAAATTGATTTTGTATAATTGAGAAATCCCAAATAATAAGTGACCCTTTAGAAATATAAAAAAGTGAATATATTTTATACATGCTTGTTCTTTTCTTTATTAGAAGAACTCTCCTTTTTTATTTTTTTATTTTTTTTATTTTTTGCAGTTCTCCTTTAATAGATAATCCCATTTCAATTAGCTTCGGTTGCCTTTGATGGCCAATTCTGTTTCAGTTTCATTAGAGGTTACAGAAAATGATTACCGAAGATGTGATATTTATTGGGTGACATGTTGGGCCTGAGTCGCAATCAAAGGCATCTTAAACCAATTGGCAATTGGCAATTTGTGGCTTTGCATGACAATACATAAGCCTCTTCATTTTTATATTGTCATGCAAGGCTTCAAATTCCCAATGTGGGATTTATTCTCAACAAGGGAAGATATAATTACCGTGCTTGTGTTAGGGAATATGAATTTATATGGGGCTCATTGGAAAATAGTTTATTGTATAACTTCAAAGTAATTTGGGGGGCAAGGTCACGGATTACAAACTTTGTGGGACAACTTCTTAAGTTGAGTTTTATGGCTTCACTAGGGCTTATCATTTCTTGTGATTTCATTTTGTAGGAAGCACCATGTGGAGACTTTGTCACTCATTTTTTCTGCCATTTGTGTGCCATTTGTCAAGAGTACAGGGAGATCCGAGAAAAATCTGCTGATTCTGGCTTTCCTGACCTGAGTCTGGCCGTAGTTACAGCCCCACCAGTCCAGACAATGGAACCGGGTCTTGAAGAGTAAACCACTGTTTTTGTACTCATGCAGGATCAGCATTTGGTCTAGGTTATGCAACCTTCATCATGCCCCTCAGTGGATATTGTTAGTGAAGCTCTCCACAATTTATTTTGTCTTTTAAGTTCTTTGGTGTAGTCTATACCAGGGTTGATTTAATTATGCTATCAGTCCTATGGTGTGCTTGTTTCAGTGGTTCTGCTTCAACCTGCAACCTATGCGGCTTTTCCATATGAAAGTACATGATGAATTTTATGAAATGAAAAAGAAAACAGGAGTTGAAAAACAGTACTCTCTCTCTCTCTCTCTCTCTCTCTCTGTGTTATATTCCGTTATCCTGGCAGATATACTGTTCATACTGTCTCTTTCCGTGCTTATATTTTCTGTGAAAAAGGACCCCCTCTCCCCTCAATGTTCATGGTTGCATTTGCATCATCGTGCTTGTTGAATACAAAAGTGGAAAAGAAATTTTTTGCCTACCACAAAATCTGAAAATATTGACTGGCACAACAAGCTCAAAAACAAAGCTTCCGAAAGACTGGAAATCAGCTTTTGCAGAAAATTGTTTTTGGTGAATTGTAAACCACTTGATCGAGATGACTCTAATATCAAATCTTATATAGCTGAAAAGACTTGGATAGTGAAAATGGTGGCGATGAGTGTACAGCCTCTTGAGGGGAATGGCAGGATGGAGGCCTAAGGGACCTGATTGTTTTACAGCCTCTTCCTTCTCCTTCCCGAGGCCCTTGGTATGCAACTTGGCTTTAGTTAGAGAAAAAGTGGCCTGGGACTCAAAGACATTCTAATAATCTTGCGTTCAAACACATTCAGAGTTTGACGTGTCATGTTTTAGGTGGTTAAATTATTGTAATGGTCTAAATGTAATGAAATACGGGTAAATTCACACTATCTAAATGCAGAGACTCGGAATTCGAGCCGAAGATACCCCATGATGCCTGTTAGGACACCAATCACTCAGGACATCTTCACCTTGTTGGACTAGTTGAGGTTAAGATTGGGCATGTGTTTTGTGAGGCCATGATTGTTGCAGATGTAGTTGCTATTCCTTGGATGAGAATTTGCTTCGATTATGTTTTCCTCCTTGTTCTTGAAGGAAAAAAAAAAAACTCATTGACACTATATTCACGGTTGTAGTCATTGGGGGCTAGACTAAACGTATGTGATAATTTGTTTATCAAAAGAACAAATTACAACAGAAAATCTAGATACATACATAAAATTAGAAAGCCATACACAAGAATGAGAACTTTAGGACCTTTTTGGTATCCTATTTGGATCCAATTTTAAGTAATAAAAACTCGTTTGGTATGCCCATTTTTAAAAACTCAAACCCAAGAAAAACTCAGAAACAGCCCTTTATTAAAACAAAAAAAGTGATGTTATATATATATATATATATATATATTTCTCTCTCTCTCCTCCCTCTCTCCACGCTCTCTCTCGTCTCTCTCTCTCTCCTCCCTCTCCCGTCTCTTTCTCTCTCTCCTCCCTCTCCCGTCTCTCTCTCTCTCATTCCTCTCTTGTCTCTCGTCTCTCCCTCTCTCTCTACCCTCTTTCGTCTCCGTCTCTTCCTCCTTCCTGTCTCTTCTCTATCACTCTTCCCTCTCCCATCTCTCTCTCCTCCCTCTCTTCTTTTCTTTTGTTAATTTCAATTTAGGAATCTAGGGTTTTTTATTTTTTTATTTTTAGATCTTAAAATCACTATTTGAAAACTCATGTTTAACAAAAAAATATCATAGTTTTTGAATTTAATTTTTTGAGTAGGACGGGGCCTTACTTTTTGTTTTCAATTTGTTTTTTAGCAGAAATTGTATCCTTTCTCTCTTTTTTTTTTTTTTTCCAATGATTCTTATCATCTAAGATTTATTATAATTAAAATTTCAAATAATTGCTTCAAAATGACAAATACGTAAAACAATAGCTCAATTCAAATTCAAATAATTAGAAAATAAAATATGAAATATGAACCAATGTCCCAGCAAAATTCTCTATAAATAATGATAAAATCAAACTATAAAAAAAAAAAAACAAAAAAACAATCGATACAAGCGTGACCGCAAGTCGAGAGGCTAATATGTAAATAAAACCATTCTACTAAAAAAATTCATAAAATAATTTTTAAAAAAAACATTGAGACTATTATCAACTCCTCTTATAGGTTGTTTTCTTCGTCGCTAGAAGACTCATCAATGGCATTGGGGTCCCAAAACATGGATGCGAATCACCTTCATCAACGTTTCTTTTTGCGTTCATGTTCATGTTCATGTTCGTCATCAAGTTCTTGTTTGTGTTTGTCTTCGTGTTCTCGTTCGCCTTCATGTTGTTGTGGCGGGGTTGCTTCTTGTTTTCTCTTTCGGTTGGGGTTGGGTCGCGAGAGTAATTTTGCTCTACGGCTACAATTACTTTGCGCTTTGGTGAATGAAGGGGTGCGTTTGGTGCCATTTTTGGTCTGTGGAAGAGTGGTCGCGTTGGGAGCAGCAAGAGCAAGGACGATTGAGACGAATGAGTTCGTGTTTTCTCTCGTTTCTCTTTTTGTTGAACTCTCCATGTTCAGTGTGTCCTTCATCATGAATGTGCAGAAAACAAAGTATGAATTGAAGAGAACAAGTATATCTTTAATTTATAGGGATATTTGCAATCTTATGCTCAAATAAGGGAAACTCTACAAATCCCATAGCAATAAGGAGAAAGTAATATTAAGTTTCCACTTAGGCCTATTCACATATAATTAATTCCTTGCAGGAAAAGGAAATTAACAAATATCAACACACAAGCCAAAAAATAAAAAATAAAAAATAAAAAATAATATATATATATATAACTAGAAATACAATTGAAAGAAATAAATGTGTTCCATGTAAACAATGACTGTAACTCTTTGGTACGTCATACTGTATACTAATTTTTTTCGAATAGTATTATAATCTATTTCGGAAAGTACTGACTGTTTATCTATAATATTATAAGGCGTTTGATATCGTTCAGGATAAATAGTCGACTAAGTTATAGGGCTCGTTTGGTACACCGTTTTAGATTTTGGATAGAAGTAAATAGTACATATCAGGTGTTTGGTGTCAACTTGTATTATTTAATTACCTGACTATTTTATACGGGTTGGGCTTTTAATACTCTCCTTACTTGACTAATTAATATAACTCACACACCCTGGTTTAGATAATACATGCTTAATTATACAACTAGGGAAAAAGAATACACACGTTCACGTCAAAAATTCGACGACGCTATTTTCATCTTCTTCTCCCTAGGGTTCTTCTATACTATCTTATCCAAAGTTATTTTCTTCACTCTTCTCCAAGTATTCATCTCTCTCTCTCTCTCCAAAAACAAAGTGTGAATTGAAGAGAACAAGTATGTCTTTAATTTATGGGGATATTTGCAATCCTATGTTCAAATAAGGCAAACTCTACAAATCCAAATCCAAAAGAAATAACGAGAAAGTAATATTAAGTTTACACTTAGGCCTATTCACATATAATTAATTCCTTGCGGGAAAAAGGAAATTAATAAATATCAACACACAAGCCAAAAAATAAAAAATATATATATAACTAACCAGAAATACAATTGAAAGGAATAAATGTGTTCCATGTAAACAATGACTAAGTGTGCTGATATATTCATAGTCATGTGCTGCATAAAATGGAAATCATGTTTGTTCATTGCTTAAAAATCCCCAAGAAATATTAGAATTATTGTTACATATATAAAATATATCAATTAGAATATTTTGAAAACACCTACAATTTTAATATTTTAAAGGGCTAACGACAAAAGACTCCCTCAAGATTTGGGATCATTCTCAATCTGGGCCTCGAGGTTTCAATTTCATCAATTTACACCCCAACGTTTTAGAATTCGATCAATTTACACATTCCGTTGATTTGGCCATGTAATCTTCTATTAAATTGATGATGTAGCAAGTGCGGGACCTACTATTGTACTGATGTGTCATTAAAAATAATAATAAAAATCCTTAAAATAATAGATGACCAAAACAACTGTCCTCAAACCTTTGTAATTGTTGCGGACTGAATTTCTCCTTAATTGTACTGATGGCGGTCTTTGTATGGAAAAGGGACAATGCCTTTTCCTGGAACTTTTCATCCTCATCAATCATCAACTTGACTTTAGAAACCAAATTTCCCTGCACACCAACATTATACAAATAATTTCAGGCCGTTGAAACATACACAATAACAAAGCAATAAACAAACAATACAGAGGCAGATCAAAGCAATAGGCGCGAGATATATCAGTGATAAAAGTACAATAGAGGGGCAATAGAACATGATATGCAATGCATTGTACCTTAAAGATTTATATTTTCTCTCCACAAGTCTTGCACTTATATTTTCCCACTTCCTTCTCTTATATTTTCTCTCCACAAAGGCTTCCTAAAAAATGTTACAAATCCCATTTGATACATCACTTTTATTTATAATGCTATGTAGAAGACAATATTTGGTTTATTGGATTAAATTATGGAATGAAATGGCTATTCCCATCAACTGTCAATCCCCCGAAATGTGAAATAATACCAATTGCATTTTTTACCCAATTTCAATTTCTTATCTACTCTCAAACTCTCTCCACACTCCACTCTGATCTACATTCCATTTTACTAAATATGGATCACATTCCATCCACAAACCAAACACCACCCAACTATCAAAGTTATTTCATGCCCCAAGAATGAACTTCATACACGGTTTCAGAGCAAAGGCTAAAAGAACTAGCCCAACTGCATCAATGCTTCCTACAATCTTCTCATCACCATACTAATATACATGTATGCTATAAAAAGAGAACAAATGAAATAAAATACAGATGGAACATCAAAAGAAAATTTATGGACTCTGCCTATATAGAAGAATAAATGGTTATTTCTGTACAAACTACAGACATCAAAAAGCTTTTGGACAAAATGGGTATAATTGCTATATTTTAGTCACAAAGAAATTCAGAAATAATCATTCAATTCATGCTTCAAAATTAACGCATGCTTACAAACATACACAATCAAAAATCACATAAATGGATTAGAAGAACTTGAATAATTGAGTCGAGGCAAGTGTTGGACACTATGACCTTAAGACAAATTACGTACCACACAAGGACTCTTTGAACCAGATTATGTAGGAAACCCTCTCTGTATTCAAATAGATAAACATTGACTGAATCAATTCCCTTATTTTAATTGCAAGAACACTACTGTATTTATAGATACTAAATAACCCTTTTCAAAAGGGTATGCCCCAATATAAAAAACAGTCTAATGCATCCATTGAATAAACAGGTGCTTTGATATCTCTTTCTAAAAATTAACAAAGGACACCATTGTCCAATGAACTCTATTAATTTCCATTCAAATGGGAAAATAAATATTAGTTAATATTAAATTTCCAACAAAAGCTACTACAACTGCAAAACAAACTATAAAGATTCATGTGGCTAATGTAGAGACTATAAATGAACACCTACAATTTTCCTTCTTTGAATGAAACAAAACAACAAAGAAACATAGAATCCAATTGCACAAATCACCAAAACCATTAAAACCACAATGGAATGGGAATAAAACCATAACAAACTAGCAATACAACAGTACTACGATGCCAGTAAAACACCACTAAAATGGCAATCCAACAACAAAAAAATAGCAATACAACATCAATAACAATAGCAAAACAACATCAGTAAAGCAAATTTGAAATCAAATGCAAGAATCAATCCACAAAGAACAAACCCCTTCACCGTTTCAAACAATGAATCATCAGAATCAAACAATTTCAAAGAAACCCCTAAATTCTAAACCAATTTCAGACAAACCCCCAAACCGTAAACCAATTTCAGAGAAACCCCTAAACTGTAAACCAATTTCAGACAAACCCCTAAACCAATTTCAGACAAACCCCTAAACCCTAAACCAATTTCGAAGAAACCCCTAAACCAATTTCATAGAAACCCATAAACCCTAAACCAATTTCAGAGAAACCCCTAAACCAATTTCGAAGAAACCCCTAAACCAATTTCATAGAAACCCATACACCCTAAACCAACTTCAGAGAAACCCATAAACCCTAAGAAAATGACGATGAACAGTAGCTTTTGGCGTGAACGGTGGAGTTGAGCTTCGATGAACAGACACCACTGGGGGAGGAAGAGCACTGGGTCAGAGAGAGAGAGAGAGAGAGAGAGAGAGAGAGAGAGCTACAAAAGAGAGACAACTGCGCTAGAGAGACTGAGAGTAGCGTGCGACAGAGAAAGAGCGAAGAGAGAGTGAAAGCTGAGCGACAGAGAGAGACGGAGCCAAGGGAGAGCTGAGAGAGAAAACTAAATTTCAGAAAAAATGTTATGTGTGCAATAAGTGGACAATAAATATATATTTATAGGTGATATTTGCAAAAAATGTGGGGAAAGGTGGTATTTCTAGTTAAAATTAAAAAAAATGGTGGCATTAAGCACTATTTCCCAAGATTATATGCAAAATGACGATCTCAAAACAAATGAGGTAAAGATGCTGAATCCACATTATAAAGCGCACATGAAGTAAATAAAGAAAAAGAAAATCTTGATATTAATTCCCCACTACTTTAAAGGGTATTTTTTATTTTCAATTTTATGTAATATTATGTTGTATTCAAAATTATTGTATGATACTGAGATATAGTCACATGGTATAACTCGTCTAGGTGCTATAATTATAGATAGATGACATGATTCATATTTCTCACTTTTAGGATATAGTGTCAATAAATATCCACTCACAAAAGATAAAAGGAGTAAAGACACCAAGTCATAAAATAATAGTGATCACGTGAGATTGTGGCCTACAAGTCAGAAAATAAAATTATATTTGTGAACTTTCAATATTTTTAGGTTAAAATGTTCTGAAAAAATAAAACATTAAGTTATAAATGTAATAACCCAAAACAAAATATCTAAAAAGTAAGGATAATATCTTCTAGCAAAAAGACAATTTTGCCCTCGCATTATTTAATAGGGAAAAAATTGACTTTTTGATCGAGAAAGAATTTGGCAATTCCGCTTACGCCATTGTGTAGAGCACGGCGAAATGAGTCCGTAGACACGGAGTAGACCCGAATAGGAGCTGTAACGAAGAAGATATGGTCTAAATACCGCGAAGGGCAAAACGGTAATTTGGAAAAAGTCAGATTTTTTATCTCTTCTCTCTCCTCTCCCCCGTCAGTTTTTCCTCTCTCTTTTCTCTCTCCTCCCGCGCGACTTCGCCCTCGACCTCCGCTCGTTCTCTGCGACGGCCCGGCCACCACAGGCCGAGCTGATCTCCGCCGCGGGCACCGTTGGAACCGCCACTCGCTCGCCGATCTTTCCCGACCAACATCAGCCGCGGGGACGCCGGAAAATGGTCGGAATCTGCCATTGTTTCCGACGGTTCAGTTTGAACTTCCAGCTTGCTTTTCTCCTTCAATTCTCCATCAAATCGATCGAGTAAGGTATGGTTTCTCAGCTATTTTTCGTGTTCTAGCTGATGGATGTATGGGTTTCGATCGATTTTAGCTCTAAAGCGATCAATTTTCGACTTGAAATCTGGCCGAAACTTTGGCCGCCTTGATCTACTGTTTCCGGTCACTTTTTGGGGTATGACCAAGAACAAAAGTGACTCCAAATGGGGTGTTTTACCTAGGGTAGGAGTTTGGAGTCTTGGTTCCGAGATTTTTAAGCCACCCGAAATCGCTTAGGACACCCAAATCTGCCCGCGCGTGCTGAGGTGCGTGGGCGAGGGTGGTGAAGTAATTCTGTGCAGTTTTGTGATCCTCGTGTCGTCACGAGCGCGTAGGATTTCGCGGATCTCGATTCGGAGTCCGTTTGAGCCCCGAACGGATTTTCCATATCGCGCGATCCTTGGGTGCAGTGTCGTCTAATCGTTGGATCGCTGAATTTTGGATATGTCGGTCTACGTGATTTCAAGATCGCGTAGGATTCGACAGATTGCGAATCGGAGTCCTGGATACTCCGAAATCGCGAACCTTGGGGCTAGGGTTTGGATTTTAAGCGATAACGCGATTTTGGTCAGTCCGACAGTCCGTTTCGGACCAAATTCGCGGAACATGGTTTCTTCTCTATAAAGAACCTTCAGGAAAACCCAGATTGGCAATCGGAGATCGTGGAACCCACGGGTCCCGAATCGGCCGGTCTGGTGGTTTATCGCTTAGTCAAGCGTCGAGTCTTCCAAAACTGATCCAAGAGTTTGAAAGGCTAATGTGGGGATAGGAGTAACTTAAAAATTGAGTGCACGTATTTCTAGGAGCCGGGGGCAGGGTGTTTAATTTAAATTCTTTTTATCCAGCAAATTATTAAATTATTATTATGGATAATCAGGCACCAGAGGCCCAGTCGACCCACAGGAGGAACCTTCGAAGGGCCCAGCTAGCTCGGACCACCAGTGAGTGGACTTTCTTTCATAAACAATTTTATATGCATGAGTTATATAAATGAGATTACTTAAGTGATTTTTATAATGATTTTATACAAATCAGTTTTTACAAATCAGTTTATATGGGATAATGTCATTATTTGATCTTGAAGAAGTTTTATGAACTATTCATTTCAAACGTGATTTGTGCTGTACGATGCTTTGATTTACGTGTGTTCAGTTACTGAAGCTTAGTAATATAAAAAGCAGAGTTTGAGAATTCTATCAGAGGAAATAGCAGCAAAATTTCAGTTTCACAAAAAGGCAGTGAGTTATTAGATTTTTCAACAAAAAAAAATAGTTTATTGTAGAACCACCATGTACCCACCCTCTATTTGGTGATTACCCAGAGTTGGACCGATGTCTATGGACATCCAGTCCGATTTCAGTTTACGTCAGTGCACTTGACTTTGCCTCACGAGTTTCGGGGACGCTCGGATCGTGAGTGCCAGGATTTGCGGCTCGGCAGACTTGGTGTCCCGAGACCTGCCAGGATTGCGGCTCGGCTGACTCTATGTCCCCGAGACCTGCCAGGATTGCGGATCAGGCTGACTACGGTCCCCTGCATTCTGCCTGAGCGACTCGAGCTGACTTGGTGTCATCGAGGACCTGCCGGCGGATCAGGCTGACCATAGTCCCCTGTATCCTGCCAGTTTGCGGCTCGGATAGACTGCGTGTCATCCGAGACCTGCCAGGGGAATTGACGGACTTACAGGGGTACTTCTAGGTGGTACTTTTCAAGGAATTTCAGTGTTTTATGAAATTATTGTTTTTAGAAAATTTTATATCGATTTTCTTAATATTCGTGCCGTTTTATACCTGTACATATATACATATATACGTATACCTATTGATTCACATGCTTTATATATTTGATTACAGATGAGCTTTAGATTTATTTACATAATTATTTTGACTACGGGGGTTAGTATTTTTATAAACTAGTTTGAGAACATTCTTTTTGTCCACTCACATTTTTCGACTTGTTTTTCGCCCCCAGGCCTGAGAAGTACGCGGGATCCACCACTGGGCCATTCATAGCTTCCGCTAAGTAAGGTAGAGTTTTGTAGAAAATCCTTGAAACCCTGAAAATTTTAGAAAATGCTCTGATACCAAATTGACAGGACCCGACCCAATTTCTGCTTTGGAATCCGAGTCGAATCCTGTGCGTGTCCTACACCTGACGAGTGTCGGACACGCACAGGATTCGACTCGGATTCCAAAGCGGAAATTGGGTCGGGTCCTGTCAATAAACAAAATTAATTCTTAAATAATTAATTGAGTTGGGCAAGGTTGGGAAAAAAATGTCTGAGTCCGAGCAATACATGAATCTTTGTATTTTAAAGGAGAAATTTTAGGTTTGAGACCTCTAGCATTGAAGATGGCTTGATGAGAGAATGATAGCAATTTTTTTTCCCTAGAAAAAAAAAGTTCTCGTGAGGTTATTATTATTAATTTTGTAATCTTGGTGAACCCATAAGAGAGTAATGGGTGTGGATTTAGTCTTGAGTCTCATGCATCGATCAGTCAAACCAACAAAATAAAGCTTGAGAGTAAAAGTGTAAGAAAACAGGTTATAAATTTGGATTTGAATGATCATTCGATGATGACTCAGACTTGATGATTCAGGTTTTATAAAAAGGGGTATTATAAATTTGGGTTGAACAAAGCTTCGAACAATTTGGTGTTAACCCCTTCTTCTTCCTCTTTTGCTTTTCTTGAAGGTGGTGGTGTCATTTGGCTTTTTGTCTGGTGTTGGATTAATATATAGGTAAAAAGTCACTTTTGGTTCATGTAGCTTACGGATTTTTATCACTAAGGGTTTGAGTTTGATCAATTTTGTCCATGTAGTTTGAATTCCAAGAAATTTAAGGACAACTTGAAGGAAACCTTGTACTTTTTAAAGATAATTTGAACGTTCATGAAAGCTTAATGAACATATGACAACAAAAGCTTAAAGATTAAAACATGAGTTCAAAACAAATCCGTTTCCCATATCTTTAAGCCTAAATGCTTGAAGCACCTAGACTCTTTTAATCACTACATAAGGGAGAAGAAGGTCCTTTATATCTTTGAAGCACTACCTTGAACAAACCTCAAGGTTTGATCACCCATGAAGGGCCTTCACTAAAAGATTCTCCAAAAGAAAAACCACACAAATGCATGACCTCTAATTTCATACACACCAAAGTAGAGAGCATGGAGAAGGAGATGAGAACCTAGGGAGGTGTAGGTGCTAGCATCACACTCCCTAGGTGGTTGGCCATGGTAGAGGGGAGAATCAGAGTGCCTCACTAGCCTCACTCAATCCCCAAAACTCAAAACCTAAGTTGACTCAAGGCTTAGCAATGTATATAGGCTAGGCATTTTAAGATGGGTCACCCATGACCCATGTGAGTCATCAAATGAGTCAAACCCATTCCACTTCCCTTATGGCCAATTTTGGCTTATTTATTGGGTCTCTTGTGCTTCTTCATTTAAGTTGTCATCTACAACTCATCTTATAAGCCCAATAGGCCTCTAATATTTATAATCCAAAACTTATAGTCGATAGAACTATGAATTCCTAGTTTATAGGAATAAGAGAACAAGATGAATTTTAAGACAATCAGAGAAACAAAAGGAAGAAGATTAGGAACTGTTTTGAGTTCTGCTTGTCTATTTCATTCATCAAATGGGCTTTATATACAAGTTCATCATCCTAAACTAGCAAACTGAAAATAGCAATTGTTTTTAAACCATAAGAGTTGAATGGTTTTAAAACATTTACGTACATAAGCCATACAAAGTTGGTGGTGTAAAACCAATTGTTTTAAACCACAAATTATTATGGTTTTAAAATAATTAAATAATGATATAATAGTATATGATTATTTAATTATTTTGTTTGCAAAATCCTCTTGGATCATGGCTCCCCCATTTAAAATGCTTTAGCTCCTGGTCAAGCTATACTGTGAGATGAGGAAACTATATTATTGCCTTGTCTCAAATATACCACTTCGACTTGCTAGGAAGTTGACCTTTTTAGCCAACGCGAAAATATTCATATTTTCCATGACGGGTTTCACAAACCTTCTGCTATAAGATACAATCCTCATGCAAAGGGTCTTCTCGTTCAATCTTTAAGTCATCAACTGATGGAAGGCGATTGTCTTCGTCTGGATCATTATCAAGTAGAGACGGCTCAAAAAGCTTAAGATTCTTGGCATTGATGATTGAGTGCATATGCATGTACGGTGGTAATTCAAGTTGAAAACCATTATCACTCATTTGTTTGACGATCTTGAACGGTCCATAACGAATAGGCTTTAGTTTCTTGCCTTCACCCATTAGCCGCTCCTTTCCAAGGTGTAACCATACTGGGTCACCTTCTTTGAAGTTATATAGCACACGATGCTTGTCATGGAAAGCTTTGTATCGTTGCTGAGAACATTGCAGTTGTGCCTCCACTTCAGTATGAATCTTTCTAACTCGTTTGAGAAATTTCTGTGCTTTAACATGTTCTTCTTATTTGCCTCTTAATGGCTGGTCACTCAAAGTGAATGCTAAATCAAAAGGACTACGGGGTAAATAAACCAAACAAACCTTGAATGGAGATTTGAGTGTGGAGCAATGAATTGCTCGGTTAAAAGCAAACCGTAAGTAAGGGAGACTTTCATCCCAAGTCTTCGGATGCTTGGAATTGTAACCCCTCAACAAGTGTACCATAGTCCGATTTATGACCTCTGTTTGCCCATCGTTTGTGGATGAAATGTAGTGCTTATTTTCAATCTAGTATCCATCATTCCCCATACCAACCTCTAGAAATGGCCTAAGATCGACTATCTCTGTTAGAAATAATGCTTCCAAAATTGTTGGAAAAATAACTTAGCAGCTCATTCTCCAGTGGTGGTCTTCTTGCATGGAATGTGAATCACCATGTTGCCACTACCACCACCACCACCACCTCCACAACGCCATCCCTATCACCACAACTACCACAACCACCAACTCCGCCTTCATCTCCACCACCAACTCCACTCCATCACTACCACTACCACCACATGATTGGTGCATAACACTTTTAACATCATGTCTATTTTAGTCATTATTCACAGCTACAACAATTTTATATTAAAATTTACCAAATGGTTTTAACACTGCTTTTTGTACTAACAACACTTTAAAAATAATGTTTACCAAACATGGAGCTGCTTTACTTTACAGCTAATTATTTTTAAAGCACAGTAGAAATAAATTTTTTTAAAAGTAACAACAATCCCAAACTAGGCCTAAAAAGTCACACAACTTTTTATTCAGGATTGGAGGTAAGGGACTTTTAAGACTTGAAAGGAGAAGAAAAGCTATAGGAGGGGGAGTGGTTGAGGAGAGACCATAGATTGGACCTAAGCGCCCCTCCATGCAAACAAAAATTTGACCAAAATTTGGGGTTGTACTTGAATGGCTTGAAATTCAAATTATAAAATTAAAATTGATCAAATTAAAACTACAGAGACTTTAGTGATACCAAAAAATGACATTTTACCTAATATATATTTGTTTTCTTTTTAAGTGAATTATTTCTCGGCCCTTTTGGATACTTATCAAGCAGCAACACGCTGGCATGCACTGCCTTTGATTTTATTGTTTTCTAAGAAAATAACGGAGACAATTTTTCCAAAGGAAAAAGGATTTTTTGATTGGATATTTGTTAATTTTTGCAAATAGAAATATATGGATATTTACGTAACGTTTTTTATTCCTAGTTATGGTCTGCCTTTGATTATTATTACTTTTTTGGGTGCATTTGGAATTCATTAGAAATTGAAGTTGTCTTCTAATATTTCTCACTCAAAACACACAACTCAAACAAACCCACAGAGAGTAAGGGTGGGGGACATTGAAGGAAGGCTGTGTTGGTAGAGAAGAGAAGAGGAGAATAAAGAGAGAGAAGCATGCAATACAATACAGTGATGGGAGGAATGGCAGTGGGGCCCTCGAGAGATGATCATTGTTGGGAATGGGGGAGGAAGTACATGGAGTATAATCTTTGCAGCGTCAAAGACGGCGTTTCGCTGACACTAGGTTTAATCAGTGTGGTGAGTTGGGGTGTTGCTGAGATACCTCAAGTCATCACAAACTACAAAAACAAATCCACGGACGGTCTGTCTCTTGCTTTCTTGATGACTTGGATACTCGGGTAGGCTACTTTTATGATTTTGCGGCTTACTGCTTTTGCCCTTTTCTTCGTCTCTTTATCCTTTATTATTATAATTTTGTTGATGTTCTGTGCATTTTTACTTTTATTATGTCCTTATCATTCATTCCAAATCCCATTTCAGACTTTCGCTTCCTGTTTGCTGTTGTTTTCAAATGTCTTCCTCATGTTATTTATGTGGTGGTGGAGGTGGACCCAGAAAGAAATTCAAAAGCAAAGCTATTCATTCTTCTTTGCTTCACAATTCCCAAATTCTTGTCTTTGTAAACCCTCCACCAAACCCACCAAATTATGCTTGGAGTTCAATCCAAATATATATTTTTTGATTCAGAATGCAAGCTCATCAATATCTTTGTAATTTATTTCTCTAGTTTTCTAGGATTTTCACTTTCGTCCTTGTAGTTCCAATTTTGACAATGATACCTTTGTGTTTACTTGATGTAGGGACTAATTGCTTTGCTCTTGTAATTTATTTCATTTGGAATTCTTATGCAGGGACCTTTTTAATCTTTTCGGCTGCATGTTGGAACCAGCTACGGTAAGTGTCCTTTAATGATTCGGTTTCAGTATCTTAAATAGCTTTTTAAACTTGGTCTAATTTTTTCATATACAGGGACAAGATTAAGTTTAACCAATAGAAAATGAATTCCTAGGTATTCTTGAAACTAATATGAAAACTTCTATTTTTGTTAAATTTAATTTAGCAGCTCTGTATTACTTCGGTGCCTGATATAGTTCATCTGTATTCCTCTACCAATGCAAATGTGGAAGTATTTTTAACTTTTACTTAATGGTGCATGTAAATGTAAGATTCTTAATGTTTGTATGTCAACATTACAACCAAGGGCAAAAATGAGAATCTACTATTTCTTCCTTGTGGCCACCACTTGGCTAGTTTGTAACAATCAAACCAGCTCTCCATAGAGCAATGTGATGTGAGGTGATGGAAAAAGTCCCTCCCAAGGCGTAAGAACGGTCTTCTCCAGGCCAATGCTATGCTTAATGTCCCCTGTATCCATGACATGGCAAGGTCTGTACTAGAGGATCATTGACTCACCCTTGGGTGGTACATAAAACTATTGTAGACTATGGAAAAAAAAATTCAAACGCTGCCTAAGATACCAGAAAAGTAAAAAACACAACAGCATCTACGAGAGAAAGCAACATCACAAAGACAACACAAACTCCAAAGCTCTAGGTTGCAAAACATTCTCCTCAAAGTTGCAAAAATGTTTATATGGAGTTCGAACTCTAAGCATCATAAACGTAGAAGATCGTGGATGGTAAGTAGGAACTCTTCGAAGCAAAATAGGAGTCCAGAAATGTAGAAATGGTTAAAATATTCTTGATGTGACACTTTCATTTAAACGAAGAAGATTCAATGTTTGTCTTTCTACTCACAAGTGCATTTTGCCCAAAAAAAGAGGCGGAATCTGGAACTCGCTTGTTTTTACATTGTTCATATGCATTGCAGCTGCTGTGGCAGTTAGACAGGGAGGCAAGGGTTAATATCCTTTAGTCACCTTCAAACATGCTTTGCACGAAAAGTATGTCGTTTGGTGGCGGAAAGGAAGGCAAGAATGTTGTGGAATCGCACTGTGTTAGCTGTCCTTTAGGTAATCTGGTTGGAGAGAAATTGAAAAATATTCGAGAACTATAGTGCGGAGATAGAAGAGATTTCCTGGGAAAGAACCAGTCCTTCGTTATGGGCTTCTCTTTCTCCAGCTTATAGGGATCTTTCGTTTTCTGTAATTTTATTAGTTTTGGGAGTTTCCTGTGGTATAGTTTTTAGCTTTGTTCTACCTTTTGGATTTGTTTGTTAGTGCTGTATCATTTTGATGGTGGACTTCTGGTTCATTAAGTTTTGTATTGTGAAACATGAAACTATAGACTCGTCTTAGCATGCAACCAAAGCTCATCCTCTTCATTCTTCTTGAGATGTCATCTTCAACTTGCTCGACACAAACTCGTACAACTCTAGTGTTTCAGAGATGGAATTAGCCAATACAAAGTAAACTTAATATGATGGTGTATGCTATTGCAACCTAGGGTTCTCCAGTTAGTGTTGGTCTGTTGATTGATGGTAATCAAGATTGTGAGCCCTTTATCTTGGTCCATGTGCCATATATAAATTCTGTGTTTTCTGGATAAAGAAGACTTGATCATAAATAGAATATGCGAATCAAGTTACAATTCAGAACTTGCTGAAAGTGTCTACCTAAGTTCTTGTTATCTTTGAATTGATTTGGATGATCTAGAGAATTGGTATGCAATTTCTGGGTATGCAATTTCTGTTAAGTATCAATCTTCTACATAGAAAGCTTGCTTTTTACAAGAAGACTGTGTCAACAAAAGTTCACTATAATGCTTACTTATTAGGATTATTTTATTTTATTGCTTCCCAATGCATAAGGGTAATGATCTCAGATTAGTTTTGGACATTTTTGCGTACATATTGTCTTTCATAATCACAAAGTATTGGTAACTAACTGCTCCTTTGTATACTTGCTTATGCAGCTTCCAACACAATTCTATATGGCAATGGTACGAATGTCGAGACTGGAGCTGCATTTTGATATCTAAACAAATAGATTTTTCATTCAAATTGATTTCATGTCATCAACAAATGAGGTGATGCGATCTTTCACTGTTTTCTTGGTATGCAGTTGTATACAATTACCACAGCTGTTCTTGCGGTGCAGACCATATACTATGGCTGCATATATCCTCGACTTAAACCCAATTTGAGACAGAAAAAGGTTGGAGGCTGATGTCCTCATCTCCTCTTACATAATTGCATAACCTTAGCCACTTACTCATTCATGTTTGCCTTGTTGTCTATTTCTAGCAGAGTAGGAAACTTAGAGCTTCTCATTTTGGGAACCAGGAAAATTTTAAAGAGCATGTAATGGAAAGCTTGTTGAAAGATCCTATAATAGATTCCAAGTTCAAATATGGCAAAAGAATCAAGATTTGGAAAAATAGGAAACTTGAATATAAAGATTCAAGTGATTTGAGGTTTTCAGAAATTCATGCCCATCTGATTAATTTTCAATTACATGAAGTAGGTACACATTAACCTTGTATGGATCTGTCAAATATTTTCTGTATTGTTTGTTTAACCAGCTGATAAGACCTCAATTTGATCGAGATTTTATTTCAATCTTAGAAAAGAAGGAAATCTTTTCTGGTTAGCTAGCATTTCTGTACCTGTTTCTTCTAAATGTATAGGATTGAAGAAGCAACTCATTGTCTTCTTCTCTTTCGTGTGGCCATCTAATCAGATTGTGGAAATATAACTTTTTTAGCAGATAGCTTCTTCCATCCAGTAGGTTTCACAATGATTAGTTTGCTTATAGATGTGTTCTGATTTCTAGAGGCGAGTGATGGTGTGAATACAATTCCAGGGAAGCATGCAACAGTAGCACATAACTTGGAGCACTTAATTTACTTCTGACAGTTACATTAGCTAGTTCAACTACTATATGAATTACTTATTGTCTGCTTTAGGTTTAATTTTTGCCTTTTTGCAGTCGTACATCGAGTATGTTTAATGCTTGTATCAAAAAGCAAAAAGAGAAGACCTTTAATGCACTAATCTGTAATGTAGGGTTCCAAGTCTAACCTGACTGAGGTTAGAAGATGCAATACTGACTTCGTTGGGAAACAGGTCAACCATGCTGGCAGAAGTATTGGGTTTGACACCCCCAGTGCAGGAAATGTTTTGAGTTCACCCATTCCTCTTCCAGGAATTTGTCCAAGTATTTCCCCCGGAAGAGAATCATACTACATGTAATTAATATTTCTCATCAGATTTCTTAAATGTGCTTCTATGGAGTGACAAATTATTACCGATTATCTCTTTTTATTTTTGTTTCTTGTAATTTATAATCGATGAAGACTTCAATTTGGCACAGTAAAGTTAGATCTACATTTTGTCTAGTAAAAACGAAGTAGGAGTTGGACATGTAATGGTTATACATTAAACCCTACCAGGCTTCTGAAAAATAAGGGGAGCAGATGGTTCTTATGGGAGAAAAAAAAAATTATACAAATTACATTCAAAGCAAAGACACTTGTCTTTTGTTAAAGTTTTAGTCAACTTTATGAAGCAGCCAGTGGACAGAAAACTTACTGTTCTGGATAGTTATTGAGGATCTAATAAGTTTCTTGGTTTGGGGCTTTTAGGCTATTAATATATATATATATATATATATATTTGTAATTTGTGTCAGTCAATAACTCTTGTACTTTATGTCAGTCAGTTTTTTGTGACCTTTTAGGGGCATGCTCTTGGAACTAGAAAGTATTGAGTAGGCTAGTTGTTATCAGATCTATTTAAGTGGGGTTGGAGCTAGTGTAACTTGGTCTTAATTCTATCTAGTATATTTATCTTAAGAGAAAGCCTCTCTTACTTTCTTGAAGGGTTCTGTTCAGCCTTTGGGTACTCGTACTGCATTTTGGATACCTTTCCAGATTTGTCATGATTATAATAATGATGTTAACTGACATTTGGTGGCTGTCTCCTCGATTAATCTGCATCTTTTAGAAGAAAATGAAAGATAACTAGGGCTGCAAATTGCTCACCCTTGCTACATATCTAACCTTAAAATTTTGAAATGCAAGATGTTGCTAGCTGAAATCTGCCAGCATTTTTATGAAGTCTGCAACTATAATCAGATGGTTGCTGTGATAAATGATTTTAAATTTTCAGAGTTAAGTGATCTATCTAATTTTCATTGTTGAAAATCATGATCATGTAGTAAGATCTCTATTTTCCTGGGAATTCAGATCAGCAAGATCTCTATCAAGGAGTCATACCCCTACAGAAAGGTCTTATTTGGCACAAACAACAGCTCCTACTTTTAATCATATTCGGAATTCCAATGAAGAGCCCTTGCTTGGTGCACTTGCATCTACACAATCTGCACCATCTAATAATGTCAAGACCGTCCTCTGTGTGGTAAGCTCTATACTGGTGAATGTATAATTAATAAGTATATTGCATTGTCAGAATTTTGATCATACGATGTAAACTGTTTTCTTTTCCTTCTGATTTAGGTCTCTCTGATGACCCTCTTTGGCACTTTTAATCACCGATCAGTAGATAACAAACTTGATTTAATTGTTGAAAATCCAAGTCGAGGAGTAGTGCTGCGAGTAAGAAGAAGGCTGTTGCAGGTAGTCAAAATTCCAAACTGGCAGTTTACTTTCTCTTTTACAATTCTTAAGATGCTATTTAGAAAACAGGTTAGGTGGCACTATTCTTGTTGCACAAACCACTAATGTTGCCAGTTTATAGCTGAGCAGTTTTCTCTTCTGGTTGTCTGTTTAATATGTTCTATACAAAACTTAATATAATAGATATACATGGTGTGCATCTGTCTTTCTGTAACTTCATATAATGGGTATTCGTGGCATATTAGTTGGAATGTTGGGTAAAACATATCTTATCTTTCATCATCATTATGGCTGGTGGAAAAAAAGGCTAAAAACAATATGGGATTGTCTGATGATGGCTATTTTTGGTCTATTTGGTCACAAAGGAATCAGCAGATCTTTGAACATGTTATGGGGGTGTAAGTGGAGGTGTGGGAGCAGGTCAAGTTCTGGGCAGTTCTTTGGGCTTCAATATTATTCTAGATTGAAAAGTTGCAGTGTCATGATTTATTTTGGTTTCTTAATCTATAATTTCTTCTATTAATGTTATTTGCTCTTCTGCTCTTGGCGGATTACCTGTCCACTTTACTGTACAGTCTCGCTTATGAAATCAAATTTAATCTTCTAGTCTTTAAAAAAGTTCATTATCATCACCATTATTGTTTTCTAGTTCGGAGTTTGGACAAAGTTTTAAGATTGGGGATACACGAAGTCATGTTTCAGGATGTTCTCTGGGTCAATATGTCTTGTACGCATTTTTTTTTCTTCAGTTTTATGATAATTTTCTGTAGAAGTCATAAATGTTTTCCAAAGAGGAAGAATGAAACTCAAGCATTGTTCTTTTCTGCTGAATCACATTTTGAATTTCAGGTAAGTAGTGAGCTGTTGCAAGCAAAGGGTACTAAAGATAGCAGCGGGATAGGAAATTTGCTTGGTTGGGGAATGGCAGCTATTTACATTGGTGGACGGCTTCCTCAAATTTTCTTAAATGTAAGTAGTACCCTTAAAAGTAGCTACACTTATTGGGAAGGAGGTGCCATATTGTGCAAAGTTGACAACTTTTTTAGCTTTGCTTGCTTCTGTGAGATCATTCTAGTTCTTATGTTTTTTCTTCTGTGGGGAAACTTTAATTTTGCCACTTCCATCTGCTAATGAATACGTGGGTTGTCATTTGCATGTAGTGAGTATAGTGTGCTCCGGCATGATATGCTGCTATCTATAAGATGTGCAAACCAGAATTAGCTACTTATATTCGACAAATATCATTGTCTTAATCCATCCCTTTTTTTTCTTTTGGGTATCTTATTTTATTTTAGAATATGGGCATTTGTTTCTGTCTCAGTTGTCTGAGTGATGTTAACTTCTGGTTCTTGATCAATTTTTGCAGATCCGAAAGGGCAATGTTGAGGTAAGCATTTTCACCGTCATAGATGTAGTTAATGATTAATGGAAGAAGAAAATGAATGTGTTTAATGTTAGGCCTAAGCTCAAGTTTAGAGGTTAAGTTTATTTTGTATAAGTTTATATTTATCAGAATTAGGATTTAGTGGGTTAATTATTTGTGTCAATTTATAAACGCTGATAATAATTTAATGTATTATTTAAATGGGTATCAATAATAAATTGAAAAATGCAAGGACAGTATGATAATTGTACAAAGTCCCCACTTTCCAACCTCCTCTACATTTACAGCTCTTCCTACACTAATTTTCTGTACACTTGTGTGTGATAACTCTAGTTAATTATGTAGGTTTCCTATTGTGTTTTGTTAAGTTATTTTAGTAATGCGTGATTGCCTCTATGAAGAGGGTTTACTGGGAATAAGGTTTCAGATTCTTGAGAGATGATTGAGATTCTGGAAAAGCACTTAGAATTTCTTCCAGGAAGTACTAAAAGTGCTAAGCACTTTCAAATTTTTATGTCAAACGCAGCCATAAGCACTTTTGGTTGTTAAAAAGTTCGTGCAGAAGTAATCCCAAACATGCCATAAGAGATGATTCTAGTTGATTGAGTATCAAATTTTAGTTTTCTCCCTATTTTCTGTGTCAGTAGTTTCTTGTTGGCACCTTCAGATATTGAATACTTTTTTCGTGAATTTTTTTAGTGGATTCTTTTATTACAGCAGTATAAGCATCAACTACACTTTTCTAAAACCCTTTGATCCCACTCCTCAACCCAGAGGAGAACGCAAATATCTTTCTGTGTTGCATGCATGATGTCAGAGAGAGAGAGAGAGAGAGAGAGAGTGATAATATTTTTCTTTATAATATGCAGGGGCTTAATCCTTTAATGTTCGTCTTTGCTGTTCTTGGAAATGCCACTTATGTAGCAAGGTGAATGTTGGTTGTGGTTCTTTTCCTACTATTTGGCCTTTTGTCGTACAGCCATTTAATTTACAGTTAGTTCCAAAGCTAATGATGTATTTTTTTACCACAATATGTAGATTGTTTCAGGTGTTACTTTTATTCCATTTCACTATTGATCTTGGTTCTTTGTTTTTTTTTTTTTTTTTTGGGGTCGAATCTTGGTTCTTTGTTGTGCAGCATTATTCTGAACAGCTTGGACTGGTCGGAGATCAGACCAAATCTTCCGTGGCTGGTGGATGCTGGAGGATGCATGCTTCTGGATATTTTCGTATCCTTCTTGTATCACTGTTACAAATTTTTTTTTGAATGTAGCATACCTGTTTGAAAGGGCTATATATGTTTATCTTAAAATAGTACAAAGCACATTCACACGCTGTCAGAAATTTGCTAATTTAATAGTTTTTCTTAGAAGGTTGAACAGTTTTCTTGTTGTACCTCTTACAGAACAAGTGCAATATCTTGAACAGTCTGAAACTCTTGTACCTTAATGTCTTTTAGATATTAATTCAATTCTTCCGATATTGGAGACACCAAGACCCAGAGGGTAAGGATGTACACTCCAATGCAGCCTAGTTAATGTGACATAAACTTTTCAAGGTATCTCTCTCTCTCTCTCTCTCTCTCTCTCGCTTGAACATGAGGCATGTTTTTTTTGTGTGGCTTGTGGCTTTAAGATGTTTTGTTGTGGCATAAAGTATCATCAGTTTCCAGTTGCATCATTCCACTTAAACTTTGTTTGCTTCCTACCTAGAGAGAATTGTAAAAACCGTAAACTGAAGTTACTTTTTTCTCTCTCTAAACATTGGTCATTAGCTGTCTGGTTAGATATTCTACAAATTGGTACGGTGTCTTACATAGTTATGTAGGAGCAGAGAAAAACTAGAACCTGACATTCATATAATTTTGACACACTTGAGAGGGTCTAAATTTGCAATACATTGTGACAGAGAAACACAATCTTTTAGCGTTGGTTTTTATTAAGTTTGCAAATTAGTAAAAGCTAATCAAGATTCAAATGAAGTTCTATAATAAAAGCTAATCTTAACCTCATTGCTGTCATATGCTATAATCTAATTTGTTTACTTTGTTGAAATCATGACTCAGATGCATTTATAAAGCCATGGATGTTCGTGAATCTTCAGAGCTGCCTTTTTGGGGTCCAATCCAAAGTGATGCAGTCGCCGTCACATGAGCCAGAAACTGAAATAAGTTCGGATTTGTGCAGTCAATTGAGTAATCAGCAGGCTCTGCAGCCAATGGGTCATTTTAGTGCTTTGATTTTGCACCCTACATTACCAGATCAGCAGTCTCTGCACATGAATTCTGTCCAAGCTATGTAGCTGTTGACATTATTTGTCTATTTTTTCCTTAATTGAAGCAGGTGCTTTTCTCAGAAGTGTACCCTCTCTTTTACCTTGTGATGAAATCTCTCAGGAGCTGCCAACTGGTTGGAATGATATGAACTCTTATTTTATTCATTTCTATGTTACGTCAAAATGATTTTTGTACCATGCATTCCAGTTTGGAAAGATCCTTCCCTTTTTGGCCGGTTTTGAGCGAGGGATCAAAGCCATTTTTTCTAAACAATGTCTTTGTCATTTGATCCAATAACAGAGTAGAGGCTATCAATGTGATGTCCTAACTAGTCTAGTTGGTCTGTCATCTCTGAAATATGTGCCAAAATCTGTTTGGAATCGGTTTTAGGATCAATGGTAATCAATTTGATATCTGTTGAGAGAAGTTGTGTGGATAGAGCATTGGCTTTGAACCTTATTCATATACTGGCCTTTGACCTAATTTCAGTAGGAACCAATCTCCTTGGCGGTTTGGACTACCTAGAGTGCAAGACTTCCAATCTCAAACCAATCCCTATTTGAATGTTATGAGAATCTTGGTAAAATCCAATAAACGTTGAGAACATTTGACTCCACTCATTAAAGATATTTGCTTCTTATTTTGGCTTTTATTAATGAATTAAGAAAACATTGGACTCCACTCATTAAATAACTCAAATTAGACTCATTATTTAATAGTCAATAGTACACATTTTCCCTTGACAAAATGTTCAAGAGTATACCATTTGGGCACACCAAGAATGGCGGCATCAGGAAAGACTCAAATGGTTTTTGGATTTTGTATTTTGAAGAACAAACCTTTTTAAATGGAAATCAAGATTTCTGACTAAAATCAATTTTTTTGAAATACAAAAGGAAAAACCAAAGACAAAACTATAGATGATAATTACGGGCAATCCCAATGTATGAAATAGAGCAAGTCATTTAACATTCAGCCATGATGTTATATAAGAATTAAAGACCATGCACATTATTTAAAAAAAAAAATACTAAAGCTTGAAGATGTTTGGTTCATAACCATAGTGAAATCTTTAATATAACACATACTCAATTCATCAATTCAATCAAAAATAATCCTACCACATATCCAAATCATAATTTCAATGAAAAAAAGAACTCTATACTGATACTATTCTCCTCTGTTTTTCTCTCTCCATCAGTCATCAACGTCATTAGGTTGGTCTCTCTTTCTCTCTATCTCATTATTGTTCATTCATAATCATATATTATTGGCAGCAGTCCACATCAAATAGCTATTAACACAGTTTTTAACATCTCTAACATGAAATCACCAAATGAATATATATTACACAAAATTAGTGTCAAAACATACGAACATAAAAAATAGAAAAAACAAATATTAACAAAACAGTTGATGAATTGATTGCTTTTGTTGGGGACGAAAGCAAGTGTTTCTAAAACAGAGCATAAAACAGTTTGCTCAGCAAGAGAAAATAAACTCTCATATGCCAACAACCATTGTTCTTAAAGACTTATCTTCTAAACTTATCACTGACTCTTTCTAGTAACCGATTTGAGCAATGAATTAAAGGATTAAACAGTTTGCTCAGCAACCCATCGTCAAGTCATTAATTTGTTAAAAAATTGATGGGATGTAAACCTGAAGACAAAAAATGCAAGAACAGCCCACAAAGATGGAAGATCTCTTAGACCAATGTTCTACGAATGATGAAAAATCTCTCAACCAACAAACAAATCAATGAGATGAAGAGCAAAAGAAGAGTGAGATTCACAACGCGCCGCCTCAAATGGGAATCGACCGCCCCAAACGAATCCCGAACATCCAAGCAGCTTATCCCATCGCTGCCCCCCAACCAGCTCAACCAGGCTGGTTGGAACTCAACTACGTATCTTTGCAAACCAAACAATGGCACCCGTTAGGGGTGGGCACTCAAACCGGCGAACTGGAAATCAGAGCCGAACAGCACCGAACCAAACCGGAAAAAAATCGAGTTGACCAAAAAGTCAACAACCGGTCAAAAATCGAACCGGACCAGTTTGGACCGACTCCATGTCTTCAAAAACCGAACTTGGTCGAACCGAACCGGTCAAATTAAAAAAAAAATATAATTTCAATTTCACAAAAAAAAAAAACAAACTAATATTTATCCAAGTTCAATTTCAAAATATCTCTCTTTTCTAACTTTAATATTTATTTTTATATGAAATTGAATAATTTGTTAATTTTCAAGTAAAAAAAAATATTATTTTAGTTGAGAATTGTATTAAATTTTTTATTTTTATTTTTTTATAATCCGGTTCAAAATCGAACCGGAATCGAAACTGGACAGTTTTTTAATTTTATTTAATTAAAACCGAACCGAACCAAACTGGATGAATAGTACCAGATCGGTTCTAATTTGAAGCAAAAATCGGTCCAACCCGAACCGTGTCCACCTCTAGCGCCTATAAACATCCGAAGGGGCAGAGGCAAAAAGGAAAAGGAAGAAAAGTTTTAGTTGATGGCAATTTGGACATTTTACTGTGCTATTGGGGATAAAAGAGGTTGACTAACAGTAAAATGGGGGCAATTGCATTATTTCATTGTGCTTAGGAATAGTGTCTAGTTGGATTGGGTTTTAGTATATATAAATTTTTGGGGCAAGAGAGATTACTCTAGAGCTTAATAGCTAAGGTGGAGGGGGTTCTGATTTCAAAAAGACAGTCGAAAGAACAAAAACAATAGTGGAAATTCAAGGTGGAAGCCCAACAGAACAGATAATGCATTAAAATGAGTTTTCCATACGGGCAAACCAAAACACTAATACATTTACAGAAGAGAATGATGCCCTGGACACAATGGACTACTTATGTCAACTCATATGTAGCAATTACACAAACTTTCAATGGTTTGGATCTTTACAAAGAAATGGTAATAAATACATCACATATTCTCTTATAAAACAAACTCTTCATAAGTGCAAAAATAAATTATTTTCTTTTTTTGGGGTCCCCTACTGTACTAGGGAACTGCATGCAAACATATCCATATAATTTTAAATTCTCGGTTCCACCACGGACACTCTACCACAAAAGCTCAAAAAATTCTTGAAAATCATGCTCATCTTTGCAGATTCCCTTGAGAAGCAATCCCAAAATCATTTCCAGAGCAAGGAACAGCACAAACATCACCGTAAACGAGTTTCCATGCTTGAACTTCTTCAAGGGATGCAGTCATGCCAGTCTCCGAAATTTTAAACAAGTATTCTGTCTCAATCAATGGACTCCAGATCATCACATTGGACATTTGGCATTAGGTATCAAACACTTCCAACAAAATTTCATGTCATTGCAGCCAGGAATTGTTAATGCTCCAGATGATCCAGAGGGGATCACTTCTAATGGAGTGGCCCTTGAAAAGGAAAAAATAAACCTTAGCCCGACGTATCAATTTCCTTCCCATGATCATCCTCATTTATATTTCTCCTCAACCTTCTTAGCCATATATCATAGTCCATGGGATACGGTGTCCCACATAGACTATCAACATAATCGGCAAATGCTTTCAACACAGTTGACGCATCACCTAACTTCTGCTGAATCAATCTCCTAGACCAAGAAGTCTCTCTCCACTGCAGTGCCCCCTCAACTGAATCAAGATCAGGTAAAACTCCACCACAGGAAATATAAAGCATATAAACAAGGCTCTCTGCATCTGAAGCTGAGCACAGCTTTCCCTCCTGGAGAGCGTAAGTTGAAGAGAAATGAAGGTTCATTGCAGGGCGGTCCCTATCTTCAAGTATAGCACGTCCCCAACCAATAAGAACAAAATAAGGTTGCCTCACAGCAGATCTGACACAAACCATGTTCTCTGGCCTGATGTCTCCATGGCGAATCCCTGCAGAAGCAGCAGTCGAAAGTGCAGATAAGCAATCATGGCAACACCTAACAGCCTCCTCCATACCAAATCTGGCCTCACTTATCAACTGAGACACTGTTTCACCAACTGGGCTGGCCACAAGAATGGGGGTGCCACACCAGGGGTGATCACAGTTCCCACCAGAGCTGGGTCGCTGACACTGACCAGGGTGAATAATCCTGCCAGAAGCACTCAACTGAGGTAGATACTTGCTAGATAGACCTTTCTGTTTCATAATAGTCAAAATTTTGGTCTGCCTCTGAACCTGATACCACAGATTCATATCCTCCCACGCAGGCTCCAGCTGGGAAGGATGAGAACCAACATACAGAAACAGCCTTTTCTGAGGATCTTCAACTGGAGATGCAATATAATATGGATGTTCACTGTTATTCAAGACTTGATTGATCTGGTAACCTTTTTGCCAGTTAGAATCCTCCAACCATAATACAGATCCTACTTCTAGCTTCATTAACTGTTCAGTCTCAATTTTGACAGAATCATCTTTAACTTCAACAATTTCAGGGGATACACTGCGTTGCTGGAACCGAAATAGACCATTTCCATTCACCCGGGCATCCCCCAACTGCCTCTCAGCCCTTCTTGCTTGGAGACGAGGACCATGATCAGCAGCTAAATCCTCTACTGAATGCTTGGGAAATCCAGCGAATTGCATGATACAATGGAAGGTAGCAAAAAGTACTTGTAAAGTGCCGATATCTCCCCAGTTGGCATTTCCAAGCTTGTTCCAGATCCTATCAACCGAAGAGACTGCAATCCTAGAATGTTTTATAATCCATTCAGCAGCGCATTCATAAACATTATTGACATCAAACACCAACTTATTTACATCTCCTTCAACCTTTACTACCCCACCATACTGAGAATCAACAAGAAGAATAAAAACTGAGTTTGAACTCTGAGAGTAGTTCAGTCTGCTCAAGCTTCTTGATAATAATACACGTAGAGCATAGAAAAGGGCCTCACCTAAAACAGATAGAGGGAGCTGCCTGTCACTATCCATCGCAAAGTTTCTGATATCAGGCCTTAAAAGAGCCAGTTCAAGAATTTGATCCCACTTCCCATGGGGATGTCTAGGGTTTGTAAGCAATATACCAGTAGCACAAAGACCTCCAAGCTTACCATCAGCAACTGCTTTCTCAGCCTGATAGAATTTTAAGTTTTCATCGTATAGACAAGCAACAGAGAAAGGCATTGGCTCATCCTGACTCCAGAATGCTTCCCACAAGCCCTTCACACCGGCATGCAAAAAATCTTCAATAGCAAGATAAGCAGTTGCTTCGACAGCATCAGATGTTGAAGCATAAACGGCATTGGGCATCCTAATCACCTGCTGAAATGAAATCCCTTCCAAAGCATAGTCAAACTTTTGAAGTTCTATCAATTCAAAAGGCACATCAAAGGCAGGTTTCTTCGGTTCTGATTTATTGGATATAGATTCAAACCAGTCCTCAAGTTTTGCAGTCAGCATGCCACTGTCCACAAATCTATAAAGAAATTCCTTGCGATTACGAGGCCTACTGCCAGATGATGCACTAGACCTCTTTGTCCCAGACCCAACTGATCCCTGGTCTGGGGACCCACCTGCCAACGACAGTGTAATAATGTTGATCAGCTAACTGGGGATTCCAAACAACTATATGGACACGCATCTGCACGTGCGTGTTTGTATAGCATGTTTTCACAAACACAACGACACGGTTGATATATATCTTTGAACAAAAACAACTTTAAATAATCTTTTTTAAAATGATACAATAACTGTGTATGTCCACATCATACAAAGAATAGTACATCCCCACAAGACTTTAGCCCTCTTCCCTCTGCCAAACAGAGCAGACTTTCCAACCAAATTACCTTTATATCACTGCCAGTATACAGGTGATATATAGCTACTGAACTCCAACTGACAATTCGGACAATTCAAAAGTTCTAACACTGACAAGTTCAATTACTGATAGAATGGACAACCATAACCATAAAACTTCGCAAAGCCAGCAAAGAAAAAGAAATTCGGAAACTCTCGCATGAATGATTGTCACAGGAAGCCAAGGGTGAAACAATGGCAGATTCACTACCAAACCAGAGAAAAGGCACCTAGGAGGGAGTTCCAGGGGCTTAGGCACAAGAGGAAATAATCCAGTCCAATAAGCATCAGGGAGAATCTTTGTAATGCAGAAACAATTATTGTTAACGGAAAATATATTTCATTGGACAACTTCAATTTGTCAGATCAAGAAACTAAGCTAATGAGTCAATGATTTTCTGATGACAAACAGCAGTAGTGAAGACAAATAAACTTTGTTATAGAAATGATCTCGCAACAAAGTTTGTCCTCGTTAAAGTTGAACATTATGGAATTATACCATAATCACCACCAGGGACGGAGCTGGGATGGGCTGAACTATGTAGGCTGTGGCCTTTAATGCAGTCCTGGGCTGCAGTCCTATACCTAGTTTCACGCCTGATGTCACTTACTAACTAATCGGCCATAAAAGAACCCCTGACTTGCTAAACATTTAGCTTAAAATTGAACAGGCAGCAGGTTTACCATTCCGAAGTATAGTCCACTTCTAAAAGTCCAGTGCATAAAACTGCATATTAAACCTTTTATTTGATGTTTCAGTGGTGAAGTTTATTTCCAAAGTAGCAGTTGGGTGCAAGTCTTTTCCTTTCCACAGGATTTTAGTTATTAAAGAAACAGATTAAAAAGTATATCAAGGTAAAAAACTAAAATTTTATTAGGACAATGCAAATAAAAGAAGGTAAATTCATATCACAGAAAATCCACCCTCCTCACCCCTGAAGCTATCAAAAGTTCCTCCTACTTCTTTTCCACGAATAACCCGAAATATAGCCACCACTCCACACCTGCCTAACATTTCAACTCTCTTACCACCACCAAAATCTTTCACAAAGATGAGCATATAACATGATTCCAGACACAAATAAGTTTACTTAAATAATCTTGACCACAAAGATAAAGCAAAAGGGAAATGTGAGATAAACTGATCTGCACTTTCTACCTCACTTTTACACATATCCCTTAATTGTGAAGCACAATTTTATTTTAAAAAAGAGTAAAGACTTGAGTTATGAAGAATTCAAAGTGTAATTCTCTGGGTACCATTCTGTGAGAATAATAATGTGTATGTGTCACTATTATATTACACTCTGCATCTGCAATCATTCGTTGTCATCAACTGAAAGGTGTCATTTGTCAGGTTTTTCTTGTGATTCTAGATAGAGAATAACTAAATGTAACCCCAGATTATCAAAGTTCTCAAAAATTGACTATCAGTGCCTTGGTACCTTTTCTATTCTTTTTTATAAGAATCACAAGATCTATTAAAGAAAAATGATGAAAGATACAAACAAAATGGATCATGAATCCATCATAAATGTTTTTGTATACTAATTATAATCCATGTCAACACTTCGTAGCTTTTTCTGGTCACTTGTTGTACCTTGGATATATTATTCTTTGTTTCGTTTTTCTTTTTTGTTCTTGATCAATCCTTATCAAAGATATGTAATGCTTTTTCTCTCACACCGGACTATACTAATTTTTCTCCCTGTTGACTCGCTCAACCAGTATTATATAGACTACATCCAAATTTCTATCCAGATTAAACCAAAAGCAATATCCTTCCTCACATGGTCATCCATGTCCTCCCCTCCAGCATTAGACTCACATGGTTCCAAATCTGCCCAAAGAATCTTTGTCTCTGAGCCTGTCTCTCTCTCTCATGCATCTAAGCTATTCACCCTCTTGCATCGAATTGTGGTGACATTTTTTATCTGGACCAAGTTTTTTTATAAAGAAAAACAAATTAAATAAATATGAACAAATTTGTTCATTAAAAATCCTGGGAAATTATAAACAAGACAACCACAAATTGGATTAGAAGACACCAACCAAGGGAATGAAAAAAAAGAAGAAAGGAAGCAGAACAGAAAGCCCAGGATATTTTTTTTTTTGCAGAGTGCATTTGCAACAATGTGAACCCAATTTAGACATTTCATTTATATCCTAAACTTTCACAGAGTACAGTCAGAAATCCCAACGTAATTGCGCTCATTGTACAAGGAAACCAATAATTTATCCACCAAAGACTCAGTTGGGCATATCAATTAATTATATCAAACTTAATTTCACTTCCTTTTGGGGAAGAAGCTTTTAATTTACTATAAAAATAAAATTGAGCACAAACAAACACTTAAATAAGAAATTGCCTAACATAGAAACCCTAGAGTTGACAAAGAAACAAAGCAAGAGAGACAGAACGAGTAAGAGAAGGAGTCAAATTTGATGAGCAGAGAGAGAGAGTGTGTGGAGGAGATCAAAGGCTGACCTTCCATTGCGCTTAGGGCTACAGTTTATACGATGTACGGACAGTCCAACGCAGCTCATTGACCAGCCATGTCTACGCCTACTCCTTCGCCGATCAACGCTGGCAGGCAAAGCAGAGACTTCTCAAATAACCAAACTCTCTCTGCTAATATTATTATTTTCTTTTACTTTTACTTTTATTTTTTTCCGAATATGAAGGGATTTGATTTTGGGATCGGTTTCCAGGGATTTATTTGAGTTTTTGGTTTTGCCGGCCAAGTCTCGGATTATTCAAACCCGCACCATGCCCTACGAGTATTTTATTTTCATTTTTATTTTGTTTTTTATTTTTCAATTTTTTTCTTTACTTTTTTTTTTTTTCCGTGAAAGTTAAAGAGAGGAATAGATTTTCTCACACAATCAACGCTTCAAGTTAAGGTCTTTTTTAGTTGAGCTAAACCCCATTAATTTTTTCGACCAAAAAAAAAAAACCCCCCATTGATTAAGTAATTCTTTTACAATTTCTTCTATGTATTTTATTATTAGTTTTCAATTTTATGTCTGTACTATTTATTTTTTTAGTTTTCAATTTTATGTCTGTACTATTTATTTTTTTAGTTTTCAATTTTATGTCTGCATATAGGCTACACGCCATAGGTTGGAGAAGAATATTCTAGTTTTTATAGTTTTCCATATAAAGCCAAAATACAAGTTCTCCAAGCATTGGTGGTCTAGGTCTAGCAACAAAACGAAAAAAATTTGGGCTGGATGTTGCGACTCTACTACTGGTTTTTGTGTGTTTCTCGGCTCCAATATCATATCTTGGAGTGCTAAGAAGAAATAACAAGCAATTTCTCGCTCTTCTGTTGAGGTTGAGTATCGTTCTCTTGCTCACACTTGTGCTGACACTATATGGGTCTCTTACCTTCTGAATGAACTACAATTTCCACCCTCTCGTAGTATCACCTTGGCTGTGTGACAATCTCAACACTACCTACATGGCGTCTAATCCAGTTTTTCATGCTCGCACTAAACACATTGAGCTTGATTATCACTACATACGATAGTACCTACTTTCTGGTAGTCATCGGGTTCAATTTGTCCCTTCTCCATATCATATTGCTGATTTCACTAAGGGCCTTTCTACACATTGGTTCCAACTTCCTTGGTCAAATCTCGTCTCTCCTGGATCGTCCGATTTGCGGGGGAATGTTAAATTACCTATTTTATCTCCTCAGTCATCTACTTAATTTCCTCTTGTAAAGGTCAACTTTAGCTGTCAACTCTTTGTATTATATATACCTCTTCTCAATGAAAATTATATATCAAGAAATTCCAAATCTTTCATTTATCTTAGTGTTGGAGCTTTTTCGTTCCGGCAGCTACAGATGGGCCTGGGATGGTGTAAAGAACAAATGGGTGAAATTGCTAAAATATGAATATGATTTGAATGTATTAGGTTTTTTTTTATTCTTCTCCATAAGGAGGTATATATAAGAGTTTACATGTGCTATACAAGGAATTAGATACAGTAAAGAATTAGGAAAGTATCTCCTAATTATACAATGATTTATCAACTATATAAAAATAGGAAAGTAAATCCCTTAATTAATCAAGGAAGTAAATCTCCTTGATTAATTAGGAGACTCACGTCAACACTCCTCCTCAAGTTGGTGCATATATGTCACCAATGCCCAACTTGGTAAGTGAGTCACAAAATACTCTTCTACAAACAGCTTTGGTTAAGATATCTGCCAACTGATCTTCTGATTTTACGAATGGTAGGCGGATGATCTTCTTCTCAAGTTTTTCTTTGATAAAATGTTTATCCACCTCAACATGTTTAGTTCGATCATGTTGAAATAGATTATGGGCAATATCGATGGCTGACTTGTTATCATAATGTAACTCCATTGGCTTTTCTGGCTTGAACCCCAATTCTGTCAATAGTCTTCTTATCCATAGTAATTCACAAACTCCTTGAGCCATTCCTCCATACTCTGCTTCAGCACTAGATCGAGAAACTACATTTTGTTTCTTACTCCGCCATGTGACTAGGTTACCTCCCACAAAAGTGAAGTAACCTGAAGTAGAGTGTCTGTCAGTAATGGAGCCAGCCCAATCAGCATCTGTATATCCAACAACTTCGAGATCTCTATTTTTGGAGAACGTTAACCTTTTCCCAGGTGCTGACTTTAAGTATCTTAAGATCCGATCAACTGCATTCTTATGGAACACACTGGGTGAATGCATAAACTGACTAACTACACTCACAGCATATGCAATATCTGGTCTTGTGTGAGCTAAATATATCAACCTTCCAACAAGGCGTTGGTACTGTTTCTTATTGGTTGGTTCTTGATCCATGTCTTCACATAACTTGTGATTCATCTCGATAGGTGTATCAACAGGTTTGCATCCAAGCATTCCTGTTTCATTGAGCAGATCTAATACATACTTCCTTTGAGACAGAAATATACCAGTTGTGGACCTGGCTACTTCAATTCCTAGAAAGTACTTCAGATCACCTAAATCTTTCATCTCAAATTCCTGAGACAAATACTTCTGCAGTTTCAGTTGCTCTCCTGTGTCGTTTCCAGTTACGACTATGTCATCCATATTAACAATCAATGCAGTAAGTCTTCTTCCATCACGATTCAAGAACAAAGTGTAATCTGCATTACTCTGTATATATCCAAAATTCTTCATGGATTTAGTGAATTTGCCAAACCATGCCCTAGGAGATTGCTTTAACCCATACAATGACTTTATGAGCTTGTAGACTTGATTCTCCTTGTCACGAGCTAAGTTACATCCTGGTGGCAAGTCCATATATGCTTTTTCTTTCAAGTCTCCATGCAAGAAAGCATTTTTGACATCAAACTGATGTAATGGCCCATCGAGATTTGCTGCTAGAGACAGAAGGACTCTGATAGTTTTAATCTTGGCTACTGGAGCAAAGGTCTCTTGGTAGTTTATCCCATATCTTTGTGTGTACCCCTTCGCCACAAATCTAGCTTTATATCTTTCAATGGATCCATCTGCTTTGAATTTCATAGTATAGATCCACCTACATCCCACTGTCTTCTTTCCATGAGGTAATGACATGAGTTCCCATGTGCCATCCTTCTTGAGAGCTCGCATTTCTTCATTCTTGGCTTCTTTCCATTTTGAGTCTTCTAGTGCTTCAGTTACACTGTTGGGAATGGGTATGTCGGCCAACTGCTTCACAAAGTGTACTCGTGACTCTAATAGTCTGCTGATGGATACATAATTGTTGATGGGATATTTTCCTTTTACATTAAGATCTGCTTCGTAGTGAACTGGAGGTTTTCCACGGTTTTGTTGTTTTGGAAGCTGATATGCAAGCTTTGTGCCTTTTGAAATTAAATCATCATGGGATATTTCATTAATGTTATCAGTTTCAAGAGAAGATGTTACCTGAATGACGTCCTCAGCAGGTGATTGGTGTGGTACTGGAGCTGAGGAATTCTCCTGCGCGGGCAAAAACTCCTCAATGATCTCATCCTGAGTTTGACAGCAAAGAGACCACCGGTCGCTGTCCTGTAGCAACCAGTTGCTTTTGCACAGAGTCAAATTTTCGAGGGGCGACTAGTCACTTTCCACTTGCGACCGGTCGCTCTTGGATAGAGTTGAATTCTCGCTGGGTGACTGGTCGCTATAATTGGGCGACCGGTCGTTTTCAGTCTGGGACGTTTCTGCAGGAAAAAATTCAGAAATTGGAGAAGTGTTGGCATTTTGATCCTCCTCCTGGACGGCTGAAAAATATATGTCGGATTCCCGGAACACAACATCCATAGAAGTATAGACTTTCTGACTCGGAGGATAATAACACCGGTACCCTTTTTGATGAGGTGCATAGCTGATCAAAACACATTTTTCGGTGCGGGGATCCAATTTGCTGCGTTGGTGATCATGTAAGTGGACGAAGACAACACAGCCAAAGATCTAGGGTTCCAGGTTTTTGGTATAAGGTATTGAAGGGGGTTTTGGAAATTGAGGATACTGGAGGGAATCCGATTGATAAGGTATGCTGCACAGAGGACGGCTTCTCCCCAAAAAGACCAAGGCATATTGGCACTAAAGAGAGAGGCACAAACCACTTCCAATAAGTGTCTATTCAGCCATATTGGCACCAAAGAGAGAGGCACAAACCACTTCAATAAGTGTCTATTCTTTCAGCCACATCATTCTGTTGTGGAGTGTAAGGGCATGAGCGTTGATGTATGATGCCATGATCTTGTAAGAACAGATTAAGATCATGGTTGAGAAATTCTCCGCCATTGTCAGACCGAAGAACCTGAATTCTGGTATGAAATTGTGTCTCTACCATTTGATAGAACTGTTGAAATTTGGAACTGACTTCCTCTTTTGTTTGGAGAAGAGAAACCCAGGTCATACGTGTGCAATCATCGATAAACGTGACAAACCATCTAGCTCCCCTATGAGTGGTAATTTTAGCCGGGCCCCAAACATCAGAATGAACAAGAGAAAAGGGGACCAAACTTTTATGTGAACTTAAGGGAAAAGGAACACAATGGCTCTTGGCTAGTTCGCAGATGTCACACGTAAAACTGGAGATATCTAACTGGGAAAATAAGGAAGGAAATAGCTTCTGTAAATACACAAACGACGCATGTCCAAGACGTCAATGCCATAACCATACTGTGGAAGTTTGCTTCTCAACACTCGTACCCCCAATTTTGTAAGCTTGACTGAGGCTGGCTTCACTGTCAGAGGCCAAGTCCAGATAGTAGAGTTTGCCCCTCCTAGTACCACAACCAATCGTCTTGCTGCTGAGGATGTCCTAAAAAACACAATGAGTAGGCCAAAAGGTTACAATGCAATTCAAAGCCGTAGTAATTTGGGCAACAGACAAAAGATTATGATGTAAGGATGGAAGAATCAACACAGAATCCAAAGTGAGGGAGTCACAGAGAGAGAGGGAACCCTCCCCAATTACTGGGGAAGGGGTACCATTGGCATTAGACACCACCGATTGAGAAGACGGTGTATGAGAGGTAAGTTGTCCAGGATCAAAGGTCATGTGATCAGTGGCTTCGGTGTCAATGACCCAGATGTGTTTCTTGGAAGAACTATGCAAAACATAACCATGGGAACCTGTTGTGGCAATTTTTGAGGATGGGGAAGTGAAGGCAGCGGTTTGGGAAGATGAGATGATATTCATGGCAGCGGAAGGATTTAAGAATAAGAGAACAAAAAAAGAATTTGTGTTTAGGGTTTTGTGATGAGAGGATATAAGGATTCGGGTATGAAGATCTGGATCTGAAGCTGTAAATATGAGGAATTTGATTTAGGGTTTGGGTGTGAAGAAATTTGAAATGAGGATTGACGGTTTGTGTTTGAAGAAATTTGATATGAGGATATGAGGATTTGTGTTTGAAGAAAATTTGATATGAGAATTTAGAGACAACCGAGGATCGATTGCTCTGATACCATTCTAAAATATGAATATGGTTTGAATGTATTAGGTTTTTTTTATTCTTCTCCATAAGGAGGTATATATAAAAGTTTACATGTTCTATACAAGGAATTAGATACAGTAAAGAATTAGGAAAATATCTCCTAATTATACAATGATTTATCAACAATATAAAAATAGGAAAGTAAATCTCTTAATTAATCAAGGAAGTAAATCTCCTTGATTAATTAGGAGACTTACGTCAATAGAAATTGCCCCTTGTGTCTGAGTTTGAGGCACCAAGCCCCAAAACACCTCGAAAGAGTTGAAACCTTAGGGAGTGCTTTGGTCTTCTTCAATGGCTCTTCAGTACATTGAAAGTTTTGATGAGAATGATACATCAGCTACTGTGAAGCTATTGCTTGATAATAGAGGTGGAGCAGACACTGGAAGGGGTTCGCTTGAAACATAGTGGAACAGGTGTTCCAGCAGCTGCTACTTGATTGATTGGGCTTCCAGTAGCTTGACGAATGCTTGGTCACGCCTTTAGATTTCTCACCAAAAGGGTGATGCCCATGATTTCAACTTGGCTTTAGAAGATAAGTGTTTCATATCTGGAATAGGGAGAGAGAGAGAGAGAGAGAGAGAGAGAGAGAGAGAGAGAGAGAGAGATAGATAGATAGATATATATATATATATATGTTGAGACCCAAAAAAGTCACGGGAAGCCTAAAGACATTCAAAGCCCAATATAACATATAATGTCAGTCATGCGTTAATGCAAGCTGTAATTTGGATTTAATTCATTAAATAAATATAGAAATAGTGTACATGCCATGCCAAACTAATAATATATTTTTCCCATGCCAATCACCTATGAACCTCACATGAACCCAAGTCATGTGATTTATGGGGCTTGCATGAGGGATTGTGGTGTGGAAGGTTACGGAGGTCTACAAGGCCCACAGAAGCTCTTGGATAATGGAGACTTTGGGCTAGCTACTTGGGAGCACCAAAGTCCAAGCCCATTACTTAGAGTTCTCCAATGTGGGTGAGCAAATGAGATATTTTTCAAGCACTTCCTTTTACCCATAGGAAATAGTCATTTTCCAATACCTAGCTTTACCCATTGGAAACAAGCCTTTGCCAATACTTCCTATTACCCATTGGAAACAAGCAGTTTCCAATGCTTCCTTTTACCCATAGGAAATAATTAGTTTATGGTACCTAACTTTACCTGCTGGAAAATAGCATGCCCTAGTGCTCCCTTTTGACCATTAGAATATAGGCTGGTTTCAGTACCTCCCTTTACCTATTGGAAATAAAGGAAAACCCTCACCATCTATAAATTGGCACTCATGGCTCAAGCAAAAGATGACAGGACCCGATCCAAATTCCGCTTTGGAATCTGAGCCAGACCCTGTGCGTGTCCGACACCTGGCGAATGTCGGGCACAAATGACCTATTTGCCCTTCTATACAAAACATGATAAAATAACAAGGTTAACGTCTACCGAAAAACCGGCAGAGTTTCCCTTGTAACTGGCTCAATACCAAATCATTTACACCTGCCAAAGTAAGTGTATATATATCTAACCAACTGCCAGCATACATATATATACATTCCAACAGTTCAAGTCTCAGTCTAGGGCAAAACATCAGAGCAACTACTAAGAATTTACAAAGGAATCAATCTTTTTACAAAACAAAAATCCTACATCAAAATAAAGGCGCGGAAGATGGGAAACGGCCCGGTGGTGGATTCCTATGCACGTCTACTGCCTGGGGGTGCAAAACAACAAAAAGGGTGAGTGGACCCAAAACAAAGTTTAGAAAATAGCATATGAACATACTAACCCCACCGTAAAAACAGTTATACAACTTAAATTATTCTTTTTATTTCTGAATTCAATGCACGTATATAATCATACATATATATAAGCCAAGCATACTCATGGTCAACAAACATTAATTTCTTAAGGCATTGAAAACAGTTTAAAACTATCACCTAGGTGTACCCTTATTTCCGTCAATTCCTTATATCCGTCAATTCCTTGCATCACCATGTGTGACACGTACTCGCAGGTCTCAGTGACAAGAGGTCAGTCCGAGCCGCAACTCGCAGGATTCAGGGGACCGTAGTCCACTTTTATCCACATTACTCGCTCCACACGAGTTCGAGTACCAAGGAACTCGTGGGGCAACTGTCAAGCATGCTGACAAAACCGAAGGCAACCAATACAATCCGAAGGCAACATGTAATATCTGGGTACAAGGTGGTTTAAGAAAATATAAAGTTTCTGAAGCAAAGCTGTTGAATAATTAACTTTCTGTAACCTTTAAAATTCTGCTGCCATTTATCTGATAATTAACGAGAATATTTTTTCTTATATTCTTTAAAGGAGATTTCACTCGGCAGCATGCAACATAAAATATTTAACAGAATAAAACAACTTATAACTGAAACTGAACTGCTTAAATTCATTTATTAAAATAAAGAGTCCACTCACTGATAGTCTGAGCTCACTGGGCCTCTTGAAGGTCCCTCCTACGGGTCAACAGGTGCCCGGGTGCCTGATTCAATGACCATAATATTCTATTAATACCATATAGTATTAAATTAAAAACCCTGACCCCCAGCCCCTAAAAGTACGTGCGTCAAGTTAAAGTTATCCCTATGCCCATAAAAGTTTTCCTTCCAGTTTAGCAGTATCTTGGGACTCAAAAAGCGTTAAAGTCCCAAAAATCAATCTGGGACCCCACGGGTCCATGACCTCACAATATGATCCGGAAGCCGCTAGAAGGTCCAATATATCTAGGACACATGTCCCGAGGGTATTGGTGTCGATCGGACGGTCGGATTGATCACGATCGTGTAATCGCATAATTTCTAAACCCTAGCCCTAGGGTTCGCGATTTCGGAGTATCCGGGACTCCGATTCACAATCCGTTGAATCCTACACGATTCTAAAATTATCTAGAGTAACATATCTGAAAAAGATTACGATCCAACGGCTCAACAGTATTGAACCCGGTATCTAAATTGAGATCCGCGAATTCCTACGCCTGGTGACAACCTAAGGATCGCATCAAGACACAGTGCCACTGCACTACCCTCGCCCACGCGCCGGCAGCGCTGGGTGTCCAAAGCGATTATGCATCGCCGGAAAATCTCAAAATCACGGCTCTAAACTCCTACCCTAGGTATAACACCATATTTGGAACCACTTTTGTTCTTGGACCTACCCCAAAAACTGACCGGAAGTGGTCGAACACGGAGGCCGAAAATCGGCCGAATTTCCAATTCAAAAATCCAATATCTACACTGAGAACCGATTAATTCCTACCCAACAGGCAGCTAGAACAGCTCGAGAGGTTCAAAATCCATACCTGGCTCGTCCGATTTGGTTGAGAAATGAGGGAGAACGATGGCCGTGAAATTTCGGTCACACTCGCTCGGTTTTCTGCAGTTTTCGGCGGCTGGAGTGGCTGACGGCGACGAAAACCGGGTGGGACGAGAAGAGGAGGAGATGACAGTTCGAACAAGACCGGTCTCGTGGCCGGTGGTGGTATGTGGCGGTGACGGCGACGGCGTCACAAAACCGAATCGGGAGGAAGGGAAGCTCGCGCGACGGAAGGGAGGAGAGAGAGAGAGAGAGAGAGGAAAACTGAGGAAGAAGAGAGAGGGTTTAAAATCTGATTTTTCAGATTACCATTTTGCCCCTCATAATATTTTAACCGTATTTCCTTCGTTAAAACTCCGATTCGAGTCCACTTCATGTCTACGAACTCGTTTCATCATGCTCTACGCAACGGTGTATGTCGAATTGTCAAATTCCTTTTCGATCAAAAAGTTAACTTTTCGATAATAAATTATTCCAAGGGCAAAATTGTCTTTCCTCATAATAAATTACTAATTATATATGAATTTTAGGTTGGGGTCATCACAACCTACCCCCCTTATAAAAATTTCGTGCTCAAAATTTACGCACCTGTCACTCAAAGAGGTGAAGATACTGCTCCCGCATTTGGTCTTCGGGTTCCCATGTAGCCTCTTCCATAGTATGACTCCTCCATAAGACCTTCACAAATGGAATCTCTCTCGATTGCAACACTTGCTTCTTCCAATCCAATATCTGAACTAGTTGCTCCACATAAGTGAAATCAGCCTTCAATTCTACTGGTTGCTCCTCTAAAACATGGGAAGGGTCGGAAATATACTTTCGGAGCATGGAGATATGGAAAACATCATGCAATCGTGCTAGATCCGCAGGCAAAGCAAGCCTGTAAGCTACTGGGTCCACACGCTCTATAATCTCATAGGGTCCGATATAGCGAGGACTTAGTTTCCCCCGCTGCCCAAATCTCACTACACCTTTCCAAGGACATCCATGGACATCCTTCTTTTGCCCTGCTTGACTAGTAGGTATCCTTCTTTTATTGGTAATTTGTGCTCCATCAGTCCTCTATCCAGTTCAGGCATTTCATGGTAGTGCCATGCGAAACAATCTTTGAAATCATGCAGAAGAACAATGATTTCATCCTTGAATGGCTCTTTTAGTAATGTGCTTATGAAAGTAGGTCTAGGATCCTCTTTTGTTCCTTGATTTATTTCTTGCAAAGGATCCTCCACTACTGGTCGGGAGTCATCCAATGCTGCTGGTGCAAATTCCAATTCTTCTTCTTGCAAATTTCCTTCCTGTTCTTCTATACTTTCATGCATGAATTCTGCTAGGTTAATGGCTGGACTATGCATAGAAAGCTTCTTTTCTTCCCAATATACCAACAATCTATTTGCAATGGATCAGATTGTTGTAGCTCAATCCATTTCTTGCTGGTTGAAGCTAAACATCAGAACTCTGGAGGTTGAGAATGCAAGGCCTATTCCAGTCCTTTAGAGAACAAGCCAGACCTTTTTCAATGAGTTTCTGGGCCGTGACACCATGGGGGCGGCCGTTCTGGTTGACTCCGAAGAAAGTAAAAGGTCAACGTCATCATGATAATACCTGGCCTCAAAACATAATGCAGATGGCAAAAATTACCGTGGGTCGGCCTCCACTATTTCCATGAATCCCTCTTCATGCCAGAAGGCCAACTGTTGGTGTAGGGTGGAAGGAACACATAGACTCCGGTGGATCCAATCTCTGCCAAGCTGACAAGCAGTGCATTGTAAGTGGTGGAAGTGGTGCCTACCACAAAAAAGGAAATCTTCAACTTCTTGGCTCCTACTATGACATCTATGTCTAGTATTCCACGAGTCTTGGTGATTCCCCCAATGAAATTGGTGACCGTTAAGTGTGTTGGGATCAAATCTTTCTCTGTTCTGCCCATCTTGACCAACAACCTGTGAGGCAGAAGATTAATAGATGCACCTCCATCTATCATTACTGTTGGGATAGGAACACCCGCAAATGGCAGGATAAACACCATATTGAAGCCCAAATAACCTTCTGATAGGCTTTCTAGTTCTGCACCGAAAGCCTGAGTTTCATCGTCTAGTTCTCCGTCGTATTCCATTTGTTCTTCTCCATATTCCTTTGTCCAATCTTCCTGCTCTACTGTTTCCAGGAATCCAGTCTGATCGTTTGCAGATGGTTCATAGTCCAACTGTTCCTCTTCGTATTCTTCAGTCTAATCTTCTTGATCTTTTGCTGGAACAGATCCAGATTGATCTTGTGATTGTGAAGTTTTCAACTATTCTTTAGAGGATGGAGGCTGGTGGATGGGGGACCTACTTGAAACTTTTGTTTTTGTCAGCTTCTGTGGTTGGTATGTTGCATGTTCGGCTTGAAAACCTGCTTTTGGCTTTTTCTCATTCTTGGCATAACTGACATTTGGAAGTATCTGTGTGTTATCCTTGTTGTTGAGGAAGGTGCAATATTGCATCTGGATTCTCCTCTTCTATGTCCTGGTTAGCTCCAAAGTTGGCCTGCCACTCTTTCCAATAGAATACCATCTGCCTTCTATGATAGTTGCCAAAGGCTTATCATCTTCGGGCATTTTAATTGGCATTTCCTTCTTTGGCTGCTCAGTCACCTTTCTGATGCGTTGGGCATGCCTTTGATAGTTTTTGTCTGCCTGTGTCTCTATATGAGGCCGGAGCCGAGCTTTGGTAGTATGACGTTCCAATTATGTCAAAAACACTAGTTGTAGGCTGCGTTTGTTCATCCAGAGTTATCTCCAACTCACTTTCGCATTTGCACCTGCTGCAGAGAACTACCTCAATTGAGATGGTTGCCTCCTTTGTGACTCTTCTGTTTATCTTGGGGCTGACTTCTGCTACCATGTTAACTTGAGGTTGGGGAATTGGGTCTGTGGTCACTGTGGGAGGCGTCTCAGCTAGTTTTAGCCTTCCTGCCATTATTCCTTCTTGTATGATGTCTCTGAAGACAACACAACTATTGGTGGAGTGGTTCCAAGAGTTGTGCCATTTGCAATACTGTCTGCCCTTGAGTTCTTCTGGCTTGGGCAACCTGTGAGGTGTCTTTATTGCTTTTTAGAGAACTATCTCGTCAAACAAAGTGTCAACCTTGGTTAAATCGAAAGAATAGATCTTGTTCTGTGTTGGTTTGTTTGGAACAAATCCTCCTGTAAATGATGGTGGCTTCTAATCCTTTGGTGGTTTTGTCAAAGCCTTGCAGCTGATAGGTTGGTGTACCAAGTAAAGGCTTGTCTAGAGAGAGAATTTCCAAAAAACTCGAGTTTCAGCAGAGGATTATTCTCTATGGCTATGCACTGGACAGAGAATCTGCCTATAAGTTCAACTGATGAGGCATGGGTGTCTTCTCCTTTGAACAAAGTGAAGTTTGGTACTTTAAATCCTAGGGATAGAGGCATCTAATCGATATAAGCTAGATATGGCTTTCTGTATGTGGGCCTTTCTCCTCTTCTAGCTTTAGGCTCCATCATCTCTCTGATCATTCTCTATAGTGCTCCCATGTCATTTAAGGCGTTGACAGAGTGTAGGTTCCGACCTAGTTCTGGCTAATTGTGTTCAACCCTTTGCTCCATTCTGTATGGTCTGGGCATGGCTTCCTCCCTATGTTCTTGTTCCTCTTCGAAGTCTGAATGATTTCTCCAGTTTGCCCCTGGCCTGTTCCTAACATTACTAGCAAAAAGGTTGATTCCTCCTCTACCTCTCCTGCCTCTTGCTAGTGGAGAAAATGGATTGGGGTCCATCATTCTAGGTCTGTAAGGCAACACGGCTGGTTGCTCAGGCAGAAGTGCTACTGGCTTATCGCGTGGGACCACTGGTCATGGAATAGGTGGGGGTTTTGGCTAGTTCTGGGGGACCTGATCTGGTGCAGAGCCTTCTGGATGAACTGGGGCTTCGTGTTCTTGGATAGGGAAGGCTTCTCCTCTTTGTCCAGCCTGGATTTCTCCTTGACCTGGTACTCCAGCTATCTGCGCGATCAAAGGATCCTCTTGGTATGGCCACGCCAATCCTGGTGGAGGTCCAAAAGGGAGGTCTAGCTGCTGGACCACAACATCTGGGTTTGGAATTCTTGCAATAGCAGCCTCACGATCCTTCTTGAATGGCCTGTTGACTTGCCACTGCATCATGGCTGTCATGTTATTTAGAGTATCCTGGCGCATTTGTGCTATAGCCTCTTGTCGGAGTACAACATCCTGTATCTGTTTCATTCTACTAGATCCAGATCTGGAACTTCTACTCCTGGTGCTACCATGGGCTGAATGCCTAGTGTCACTCTCTTCTGATTCATGTCCTTGCTGGAGAGCTGCTTGATTTCTTTCCATGGAAAAACGTGGATTCTGGCTAGTGCTTCCAATATTCATACACCAAGAGATCTTCTAGGAGCACGTATAGTGAGAAGTCCCACTGGGAGTGCCAAATTGTTCCCCGTGTTGATTTTAATCCTATGATGGTAGGGTAAAGTTCCCCATTGGCTTGACAACCATTGGTGGTCAACAAGTCAATTTTCTTTTGTGTGTGAGCGTGCCACTACTAGTAGTTTAAAACCCTAGCAGACTTCTAAAAAATAGATAACTTGCGCCCAAGTTACTAATTCTTAAACAAGCAATTGTGAATTTGGGTGAGGAATATCTCCCAAGTAAGTTCTTTTCTTGCCTTAGACTGGTGAGGACTTCACAATTTTTCACAGTAGAAAATTGGTAGTTCTTGCCAGAATAAATGAAAAGAAGACAAACTGTTCAGGCAGAACTGCCTATTACAAGACTCAAAAGCGAAATGGCAACTCCGAAAAAGACAACAGGATGTTGGACTCTGATTTCTGCCTGGGTAGCTGCCTCTGAACTGGGCTGGATTGGATATGTCTATGCCGGATTGAATCGTCAACCCTTTCAACTGATGAGTTTCAGCTAGAAATCGATACCAACGTTTGAGTTTGGCAGAGCTTCAATTTATTTCGAGCCATGGAAGGCTTGCTGAAAGGGCAGAATTGAGGCCACTCTAGTCTGAAGAAGACATAAGTGGCTAGGTTGATGGTCACTGAGCTGGGGTTGTGCTATGGTGCCTGTTCTGCTTGACCAAGGCTTTCTATAAATTTGTTGAGGTTTTCATATTTGTGAAAAACCCAAACTCTGCTTCACTTGGCTTTGTTCTGAACCAAATTTGTAACGAGAGAAATCTCACTTTGTAAAATTGTTTCTCTGAACTGAACTGAAACCAGAGATTTGAATTCTAGCTGATTTGTTTCTTGTGGATCAAAGAGTTTTGGTTGCTTTAGGGTCTGAAAGCTTTTGAGATCAGTTGATTTTTTTCAGTTTGTCAATTGTGACTTTGAGAGTTTTTGTCTTGATTGATTTATTGGTTGTCTTTTGTTCTGTTCACCTCCTCTCATATCTATAGGAAATGCTGGAGTGTGGTTTTTAATCTTTAATAATGGGCGGAAGATTTAAAAGATCTTTTTCTTTTTTCCAATGCCATAAAAGAGGGAAGTTTATTATTCTGGCAGAGAAAAACTATCACAGTCAGTTTTCATGCAGGTCTTTTCCTTGGTTTTTGAAAGAAAACCAATTCTTCGTTTTCTCTGCATGTTCCTTGTAAAAAAACCCAATCTGCCTGATGGTCAGTTTGCTTTTTCTGGTGAACAACTCCTTTGCTCTCTACTTATCCCTTGAAATCGTACTCTGCTTATCTCTTAGAAAGGCCACCTGCTTTCGTGCAGAGTTTCTCTGTATGTTAAAAAGGGATTTGATCTTCTTTCTTTGGCTGCAAAAATATGGAGAAGTCCTCCTGTAAGACCTGCCTTCATTAACTCCCAATCACTTCCTCTGTCTTAGTTGAGAATTTTGACTTTTTCAAAGTCAGGAAGTCACGTGAGGCTCTTTTAGGAAAATATTTTTTAGTAAAAAAATCTGCTCACTTGCTTTTGGGGTTGAGATCAAGTGATGAGATTTGTTCAAAAGCTGGGTTTAATCCAATTTATTAGAGGTTTTCGACCTGCTTGGTATTAAGTTACCATTAATTGGCAATCTTATTGGTTATTTTCGGGTTTTTAAAACCTCTACCGCCTTTTGCAAAAACATGGGCTTCCAAAGTCGTTTGGGGTGCTTTCTAGAGACAAGGTCCATTCTTCAGTTTTTTCTGTTATGGGCCGGTATTCAATTTGGCTAGCGTGTGGAATTTAGAGGCCCAAACACTAATATTTTAATTAAAGTGTAAAATTAACTAAGTATACCATATTTAACTACCAAAAATACCCTGGTACATCCTAATCACACAACACCCTAATACCACTCATAAGCCAAATTTCTCTTTTTACATGAATTCGTGCCATCTTTTCAGATTTTGGGTTTACATAAAAATCTTTAATTTTGTAAGTTGTTGTGGGAGCAGATTTACTAGCTCCTTCAAACAAAGCTTGATTCTTGTAAATTCTTATAATTTTGTTTATTTATTTCTTATTTTTGGATTGAACTTGTCGCCCTCCAAATATGTTCTATCATCTTATGGAAGTTTTATGGGTTCCTTTTCTTTTTTCTGGGTAATGGATCATTATGACCACCATAGACAGAGAAGGGATTTGAAGCACAAAGGAAGGAACGTTGTTTGGTCACGTCCAATGGATAAGTGTTTAATTGATGCACTTGCTGTTCAAGCTAGAAAAAGTAACAAAATTGACAAGTACTTTAATGAAAATGCCCACACTGCTGCTGTATTGCTATGAACTTTCCTTGCGCCTCCACCAGTGCTCGATGCTTTGTTATCCATGGGCATCAAGCAATACGAAAACTTCTCTACGTTTGATTATGGTTGAATATGGTGAGTAGGGTGTACTTATTAAAATTATATTTATTTCACAATTCAATATATCCTTTTTGGTCATTTTATATTAAGATAAATTAGTAATTCAATAAATACTTTGGTAGTAGAGTGTACTCGGTTAATTTTAGGGTTCGTTTAGCAACATTCTACAGATATAAGACAACACATTAAGTGGGGTTATTTTAGGAGAAAAACTTCCTAGGCATCCCCATAAGTATCCCTAACTAATAAGCAATTGACAGCTAGCAACCTATTTTGCCTCAATTTAAAATATTAAATGCATTTTCAGTTAAAAAAACTTTGCTCATCTGCTAGCCCAATGAAACGATAGCAGCCAACCACTTTGACTTCTCAATTAATTTTTTTTTTTCAATGAAGCTTTAATTCTTTTTTCAGTCACTAAAAAATCTGCTCGTCTGCTTCCCCTTCTATCTCCGTTGTTTCCCTCTCTCCTTCATTCATCTTTCTCTTTTCAATCACTTCTCCTTCATCAACCACACCACATGTATTGATTTGTCTCTTATTTATTTAATTTATTGAGTTATCAATCATCATTCTTAGTCTTTGGACAGCATATGCGCTTCTTTTGAAGTTGTGGGTTACTAGTTGAAGAGCTTTGTGATTTATAAACTTATAATGTTCTGTCAAGACCTCGAGAACGCCAAAATTTTCATTGGGTCTTCGATTTTTGTTGAGGAGCATGCTATCAAGGTGTGGGATACTGTGGAGAAAGAAACGAACAGGCTTGATGCAGTTTTCTTTCTTTTTACCCTAGTAGATTCAAACTAAAGATTGAAATGTATAATTAATAGTTTGTGATAATGGAATGGCTCAGACCTCAGAGAAATTCCTCAGAGATGGAGAGAGACTGACGCAGATAATTAATAGTTTGTGATAATTAATAGTTTCCCCCAAACTGCACCTTCTTTGTTCCTCGACGAAACCGAAGCTAACCCAATCTCAATCTTCCAAATTTTCCAAATTTCACCAATGAATTACTCAATAAAAAATATTTTAAAAAAAATTAAAACAATGAGTGAAATCAATACATGGAGATGGGGGAGAAGTGACTGGAGAGAGGAATGGGAAGAGAGATAATGTTTACCCCAAAAAGGACCCGCCGGCCATTCACTTGGGGTTTGGCCGTGGAGTTTGCTTTTTGCGATTGCGAAGGCGTACCACTGTTGGCAGTGAAAAACTTCAACAGACTGAAAATGGTAATACTGGAAAAGGCGCACTGATATTTACTTTAATTAATCGATTGTGGATTGGGCGGGGAACTGACCCAATAGAAGGTTCTTTCTTATGCTTTAATTAAGAGGACTTCAATATTCATCTAGCGCGAAAATGGTAACTGACAGAAGCTGAAATTGAACGATAATGGAAATGACAGAAGTTTATCGGAATATTTATCTATTCAAAAAACTTGAAAGAAAAAGGAAGTACATAAACAGCACAACTTGAAGATTTCTCTATTCATATCTGGTACATAAAATTAAAATGGAGATTGAAGATTTCTCTATTCAATCTTGTATAAGGAAAAATCATACCAAGAGTTGGCAGAGCTAGATAAAGAAAATTCCTCAGGAATTGTCAACTGGGAAATTCAGAGAATGAAAAAGGAAGGCTGTTTCAAGCTTTTGAGCTGGGTTTATAAACATTGAGTCTGGTTTTTATTGGTTAAGTTGTCTATTTTGCTGATGATTTCTCCTTCAATTTATAGAGAATGGAGGTCGGTTGAGTAGACCAGCAGTTAATTTGAAGTACCCACTTGCCATTGGTTTTGGTGAGTGGGTTGTTGAAAATATAAGTAAACCCAAAAAAGCTGCTAAGAGGCTTTGATGTGATTTGACAGAAGCTATGCCATTGATTGGTGAGTGACAGCCAAAAGTAGCTCACTAAAAGACAAAAAGAAATGGAGAGATAATGACCACCATCTCTACTTCTTTCTTTATTCATTCTTTAAGCCCACTTGAATATTATTTTATTCTTGTTTCAACCTTTGTGTAGACTTTTCACGTGTTGAACTTTGGCTTTGTTTTAATATTCTTCACAGAGAATATTATATTGTTTCCATCTACCACATCTTCATTTTATTCTTCTTTGAATCAACTCACTTTTGATGAAGTCCCTCCATTGATAAAGTGAAACTTGATTTGCAGCCACTAAGTTTCTCCTCCGAACATGCCTTGATGCATAATGAACTGGGAATGCTAAATTCATCCAATTGCTGCAAATTTCGGATATGTTGTTCTCCACATAAGTAGAAACAAAATTCATGCAGAACTTAATTCCATTTGAGCAATGGAAAATCTGATTTAGCATGGTTGCAATTGACTGGTTGTCATACACTGTTCTCACGAACAGAGATCATGATTAGTGTTTTGAAGATTCAATACTTGTGCAAATGACGCCAAATTCGGATATATTATAGTAGACATCCAAATGAACAACTTTCATGAAGAACAAATATTCATTTGAGGACTGGAAGCTGGCCCGAATTGGGCCAAAATTAGGCCCAAATTGCCACTGTTATCAGCTTTCGTTGTTGCTGGTATGCCTCTGATGTTTGGTATCGTGAGGATCCCACATTTATCCAAATGATCCAAAATTTGGATATATTGCAGTAGACATTCTAATGAAAAATTTCATGAAGAAAGACAATTCATTAGAGCATTGGAATTAGGCCCGAAATGCTGCTATTAGCTTTTTGCTGGCCCTGCATCTAATGCTTTCAGCTCTTAGGATTCAACATTTGTCCGAATAAATCCAAATTTAGATATGTTTCAGTAGATATAGAGATGAACAACTTTCATGAAGAACAAAACTTGATTTGAGCACTGGAAGTTGAATTTTGGGCTCACTCCATCTGTCTGCAGCAATGCATGTCTAGCCATATTTTGGCCATTTTGATGTTCATGGAACATTATCTTCCATTTTAGGCCAAACACAATTTTTGGTACAAACAGATAGTGACACCGGAGATACCAAAGGAGGAGCAGATTGTTTACTAAAAATGCATTTAATATTTTAAATTGAGGCAAAATAGGTTGCCAGTTGTCAATCGCTTATTGGATGGGGATACTTATGTGGATGGCTGACCCCGGCATCTCTGTGCCAGGGAAGTTTTTCTCCTATTTTAGGGATCCGAAATATATTAAATTTGAAACATATGCAGGAATGGCGGTTCTCATACGAGGGAATCGCTCCTCTCTAAATTAAAATATCCCCAGTTAATTAGAAATCAATGCTAACTAAAGAAAAGGGGCAAGAGCACCTTTTGAACGGATTCAGGTCAGTCTGTTAGGTAACTTACTTAGCTGGATCCTAGTTCTTGGATTTTACTTATAAAATTGGAGAGCATTTTTCATCACCACATTAACCAAAGGTATATGCTCACCACCACTCTTAAAAAGTGACACATGTCCCATTGTTAACCTTAGTTAACTTTTATGTGAGAATTAACTTTTATTTGAAAAATGGCCCGCAAATCAACTTCCCCTCCTTCCTCCTTCCTTTTTTTTTTTCTTTCTTTCCTCCCCCACAACCCTTCTCTCTTCTCCCTCCCTCCATTACTTTGTATCTCTCCCCTTCCCCTGACCTTCCTCCGACCGGTGTCACATGTCCACAACTTTTAGGGGGTTTTATTGGTATTGCACTTTTCCGTATTCTGCAACCAAAAAACTCAGTTTTTAATCTTCTTCCCATGTGTTTTGTTCTTAGTGTATTTAGTTTCCCTCTTCTGGGAAAATGCTTCTCATGGGGTCATTGATGTGTGTTTCAAGTTTCATACATTTTATGTTTTTCGTTGTTTGGTGCAACTAATGGGTCTTCTCTCTGTTTATCTGTTCATGGTGAGAAAGTGGAAAAAAATAAAATTAGGCTTTATGTTGCAGTGTTTGGTTGGAACAAGCTTGGATTTCTATTCAATGGAAAACAAAGGATAAAGTTACCAATTTCTCATTCTCCTTGAATTTTCTGCTAAATTATACTTCTTGGTTTTAAAAAAGATTAAGTTTTTTCATGTGGGTACCTCTTAATATGAGCAATTCGGTTTGGATCCTGGCATTCTGCAAATGGCGTAAACCTAGGTGGTAACAGAGTGAGGGAGAGAGAAGACTCGAAGAGAGAGAAAAGTCAGAGGAAGGGAGGAAAGAAAGAAAAGAAGAAGGAATTGAGGAAATAGGGCATTTTTTCAAATCAAAAGTTAATTTTGACATAAAAGTTAACTAAGGTTAACAATGGGACAAGTGTCACCATTTAAGGATGTTGGTGATCATATACATCTGGTTATTGTGGTGAACAAAAATGCTCCCATAAAATTGGGGTTTTATTTATATAAAAAATAAGGTGATGGGTTGTAAGTAAGAAAAAATTAATTTGAAAAGGAAAAGCCAAATTTATTGAGTTCAATTTTCCTGTGCCCACCTTGTTACGTATCTAACTTTTTGACACATGTCCTTCCACTTAACCGAAAGTTAACAATGTTAACTTTTAATTAAATTCAAAAATAAAAAACTAATAATTGAAGGGGGAAAACCCCAACAGCCAAGCTCCTCTCCTTCTCCGTCAACAACCCCACCATGCCGGTGCAGCCCCTCCCCTTCTTGCCGTCAGAAAAGCATCTTCTCTCTCTCTTCTTCCCCTTTATTTTAGATCCAGATCTATCTTCTTCCCCTGCTCTTTTGGCTTATTCTTTGAAGGAGAGAGGTAGATCGAGGACAGTGGTATGAAAAAGGAGATAGAGAAAAGAGAAAAGGAGGCTTTGTCAGCGGCGAGAAGGAGAGCGAGTTGTCATCGGGCGAGTGAGGTGGTTGGGAGTATTGGTGGACGGCTGGTTTGGGGTTGGGGTTGCTGAGGGTTGAGGGTTGGTGGGAGTTCGTTGCTGTGTTTTGTTTTTGGCAATAAGATGCATGGACATACAGAATTGGAGCATCATACAAAGAATGAAATTTGCAAAATAGCCAAGCAAGTAGAAAATCAAGCATAATCAAGCCAGTAGTTAGCTTCTCTTTTCAGCTTCCCTTTTCTAATGGCTCATTTCTTTGCATTTGCAAATCTAAGATACCTATACTTTTCACCGCTTACTATAATTTCAAGATCTCAGAGGCATCTCCAGTCTCAGAAAAACTAGAAACCGATTTCTAAACCCTAACGCGCCCACTAAGTCATCAACGTGGTTGCTACCTTCTTCTCAGGGTTTAGGACGTTCAGGCTGGGCGGCAATTTGCTAAGGAGATGTTTCAAAAAGTTAAAACTGTTAGTTTTTTTTAACATTGTTGGGTTTTCTTCCTTCAATTATTAGGGCTCGTTCGGTAACGTTTTCGGAGAATGTTTTCTTAGAATATTTCTAGAGAATGAAAACAAGAAAACGAATTTGCATTTTCAAGAAATGAAAATGCGTCTAGTAAATTAATTAGAAAACATCTTTAGAAAACAAAAACAATGTGTTTGTATCCAAGTTTTGGTAAATGGACCAAAAATGGTTTAAAGGGTTAAAAGATTATTTTAAAGATAAAGCCAGGCCCATTAACAATTATCTTTTATATAAAGGACGTTCTCTTCCTAACGGGGCTTTTTGAATAAATCAATAAGAGGGCCCAAATTGTAAAAATCAGAACCTCATTTCGCACTACAGGTTAAAAAATTGGTAAATGTGTTTTCTAGGCCCACGTGGGAGGCTAAAGGAGATTATCACATTTAATGACGACTTGACCTCCTTCTCTCCCAGCAAGAAAACAAGCCGTACTGAAGCCTCCGAAACTAGAGAAGGATCAAATTGCCAACCAGGTCTTCAAGTACAAAGGAGTCAAATCAAGAGAGCTTCACAAGGAAAACTGACGGTCCCTGCCAGAAGCCTTCCATCATTCCTTCTATGAACCGGTTAAGATCAACAAACCAGCAACTAACCTTGAACCACAAGCCAAAGGTCTTGTCGCAGTTTCCATCATTATAGGCTCCTTCCGCATCTATAAATAAAGGTATTCTTCAGAAAAAGTGGACTCTCTCTCCAAAATCAGACGCAACGTCTGAAAAAAACACTCAAAATCTTTCAGAATAGCAATCAGCCTACTTCTTGTAGATAACTAGTTGATAGCTCCTGCGTTTATCTCTCGTTCCTTTGCCATATTCATGGTATGATTTTCTTTTAAGAGTAATCTATTTCAATTTTTGTAATCGCTTAAACTAGATCGAGAAATCTCTAGTCTCCCTTTCCTTGTTTTGCAATTCGGATTTAAAAATGATCGATCGATTAATTGAAGAAAGTTCTGTTATTTAGTTTACGTTTAATTTTAATACAAGGAAAATCATCATAAATAAGTTTACTTGATCACCCAGAAATGAATTATGGACTATTTTAATACATAGAATCAAGTTCCCGCCTTCTCCCTTTACAAAAGTCCAAAAGAATCAACGTTCGGGTCCAAAAGGGAATAGGGCCCCGAATGAAACAGTAAAAATAGGAGGGATAGGAAGTTGAGTTGGGCCCGAATTAACTATTAATCCGGTCCAAGAACGATATAGGTATTGAAGTTGGTTGATAAAACCCAGATAGGGTCTTACTAACCACGAACTTGGTCTTTCTCCCTTACTTGTTCAAGTACTACTCATACTTGTCAGGTTGACACTTGTGAAGGAAAGAATGCAGAAGTCCTCTTAATTGAGGCATAGAAAAGAATCAATCCAGGCCAGTACCACCACTGGAGTACAATGGCTTGAGAAGAAGTCTAGAAAAAGAGGCGCGAGTTCCATTAGAATTAACCATTCACAAAGAATCCATACCAGATCTATTGGGCTGGTCATATACCCAATAGTGGCATGCTTACACAACACCACGAGTCAGAGTTGAGAAGAGTTGGCAGATAGGGCCTTAATCAGGCCCACTCGCTTTTGGCAAACTGATTCAACTTTCAATTTTGTTCAAAAATTGAACGAGTCCTCTCTGCAAGCCAAGAAACAATCCAATCGGGGCATTGGTGTTGATCCAACGATCCTCTCCGTTCCACAGAGCAAAACCGACCCTCGCGGGCGGCGGAAAGGAGCAGCGAACAGAAAAAAGGACCAACACAATGAAAACATGTCTGGTAGTACCATTTGAAATAATAATATGTGAATTATTTTTATGGAAACGTTTCCCATGAGAATGAAAACAATTTTTTTCTGTTTTCTACAAGTACACATAAATTTGTTTTCATTTTATGAAAACATTCTCAATGTTTTTTGTTTTTGCCTCAATTTTGTTCTCTGAAAATGAAAACAACCCCTTAAAACGTTACCGAACGAGGCCTTAGTTTTTTTTTTAAATTAAAAGTTAACATTATTAACTTGTGGTTAAGTGAAAGGACATGTGCCAAAAAGTTAGATAGGTAAAGTGTGGGCACAGGAAAAATAGTAACAGGGAAATTGAACTCAAATGTATTATATATTCTTTTCCCGTTCTTTTTTATTACACTTTGAATTACACCTCAACTCAATGCGTCTAGGTTTACGTCTCACCTTAAGCTTTGACGATGGAAAACACTGCTTTCACCTTATGAGAGTGTGCAAATGGACATTAATAATTGAAAGGTTGGTTCAAAGGGTATGTGTGGGAACTGAATTAAATCAGACCCTAGGTCAAATAATTCCTTCCATTTGGGGATTATTTGACCTAATTGGGAATTACTCAACCTAATTGGGAGTTACTCAATTTAATTGGGGGTTACCCAATTAAATAAACAATTGATTTGATTCCTACCACAATTCCCAATTAAATAAGGAGTTACCCAATCAAATTAGGAATTGATTTGATACCTACCACAATTAGGGATTTGATTTACCCTAATAAATCAAATCCCTAATTAATCAAATCAATTCCAAATCGGGGGGGAATAATTCCATTCCGTCTACAAAATTATTCCTCTGAAACCCTAGCCTCCAAGACCACTATAAAAGGATGGCAACACACAAGGGTTGAGGTACGTCTAAAATTCCTACTGAAACTCTACAGAAAATTCCTCTCAAACCTTGGCCACCTCCTCTCTCTCCCTCTCTTTTACATAAGGCTCCGGCCGCCCGGTTTACAACTTAAACACATCTCCGTACCCTAGTTAGCTAGTGTTTTTCTTACAAACTCTTGAACTAATTTAGGCATATGAGGGTCATTGGCCAACACACCCCGGGTGTGGTCCTCTTATTTGTTCTATTTTGCAGGGAGAAAGGGGCGGCGAAGAAGGAAGGGGAATTTTTACAATCGAATATTCTTGTGGGAAAATTTGCTCCCACAAATTGGTGCTTTTATTGAGAGCACGAGTTATACTCAACACGTGCTCAAGGAATCTGCTCCTCCTATTTTCCAATACACTGAAGCCTTCCAAACAACCATGGTTGGAAGCAAGAAGACGAGGGGCAAAACTGCCGTGATGGCTCGATCTGCGACGGTCCAAAGCCACTCCACCCACGATCCCGCGATAGACATAGTGGCACCACCACCTCTCACCACCGTGCCACCCACCGGACTCGCAGCTGAGACCACCGCACCGGCCACCGCCGCCGAACATGGTGGAACCTCCCATCAAGGTGGGCTCATTACCACCGCTGACCTAGGCCCGATCTTGGAGCAACTTCAAGCGTTCCCTCCATTGCCTCCACGCTCGACGCACGCTCCCGCGTACACCTCCAATGAAACCCCAGCCCATGTGCAATTGGGCTCCACACACTTCTCTCCTCCCGATCCACGAAGTCAAGCAACTTTAATCAGAGAGTTGACCAGCTAGCTTAGAGAATGGACGACCAAAGCAATCTAATGAGGCAGCTCCTCAACCAAATAAGCTTGGCTCAAAACCTTGGACTTGGACAACCGGGTGAAGAGAGAAGGACGGATGAACGGGTCGATAGGCAGCTCGATGGGTACCAAGTAGGTCAAGCAAGAGTGGGCAGACAAGGCGAGGGACAACAACGTGATTGGCCTGCCAACATGTCGCAAGCATCTGCAAGCCACACGGAAATCTGTCCAGAGGTCTCTCCTGAAAAAGGATGGAAACCCGAAGGGGACGTCGAGCTAATACCCTTGGATCCTGACCAACCAGACAGGAAAGTGCGGATAGACTCGCGCTTAAGCTCAGAAAAGAAGGTGGAGCTGACCACCTTCCTCTAGAACAACAAAGACATGTTTGCATGGTCGCCGTTACACATGCCTGACATCTACCCGAACATCATCTATCATCGACTCCACGTCAACCCTGCCTACAAGCTAGTGGCGCAGAAAAAACGCAACTTCGCTCCGAGCGGGTTGCTATCATCGAAGCCGAGATTGACAAACTCCTAGCTGCCGGCTTTATCGAAGAGGTCTCCTACTCAGAGTGGCTCAACGTTGTTCTGGTAGCAAAACAAGAAAAGGGCAAATGGAGAGTCTGCATCGATTACAGAGACCTCAACAAAGCATGCCCTAAAGACAACTTCCCATTGCCGAGAATCAACCAACTCGGGGATTCCACTTCTGGCAATCAGCTACTCAGTTTCATGGACGCCTACTCCGGATATAACCAAATCCTAATGCACGAGGATGACAAGGCGAAAACTTCTTTCATCATCGAGAGAGGGACCTATTGCTACAAGGTCATGCTTTTTGGGCTGAAGAACGCCGAAGCAACCTACCAAAGGCTCGTTAATAAAATCTTCAATGAGTAGATCGGCAAAACCATGGAGGTCTACGTGGACGACATGCTGGTCAAAGACCCAAAATGTGCTGATCACATCAAAAATCTCACTGAAGCATTCAGCTGCTTCACCAATATCGCATGAAGTTAAACCCGAGTAAATGCACATTTGGTGTATCCTCCGGCCGATTCTTGGGATACCTAGTCACACAACAAGGTATCGAGGCATACCCACATGAAATCAAAGTCATTCTCAAGATGAAGTCGCCTTCCACAAAAAAGGAAATACAAAGTCTGACGGGCAGAGCAGCAGCCCTAAACTGATTCCTCTCGAGATCCACCGACAAGTGCAGACCATTCTTCAAAGTTTTGAAAAGAGGACAAAGACACAAATGGGATGAGGAGTACGAAGTAGCTTTCCAGAATCTGAAGACTTACCTCACCTTACCTCCCCTGCTCTCAAAGCCAGTTCTCGGTGAAGACTTGTTCGTGTACCTGTTAGTGTCCAACTCAGCCGTCAGCTCAGCTCTCATCCGAGAAGAACTGGGGGCTCAACATCCGGTATTCTATACGTCAAAAGCTCTCCTCGATGCAGAGACTCGCTACCTGAAATTGAAGAAGCTCATTTTGGCTCTTGTAGTTTCCGTGAGAAAGCTACGACCCTACTACCAAGCTCATCGAGTCATCGTCATAACCGAATTTTCTTTGAGATCAATCCTCCAAAGCCCTGACGCTTCTCAGCGACTCATGAAATAGGCTATAGAGCTAAGCCAATATGAAGTGGACTCAAGAAGCTAGCCATCTACTCAGATTCCCAGTTGATCACGATTCAAGCGTTAGGTGAATACATGGCGAAGCACCCAAGCATGATCATGTACCTTGACAAAGTTCAAGAGTTGTTGAAGGCGTTTCCTACCTTCACCATCCAACAAGTGCCCCGAGCAGAGAACGCGCATGCAGAAGCAGTGGCAAGCCTAGGGTCAGCGCTGGACACCCAGTTCAGACGCTCCAACCCAATCGAACACTTTGACTGGAGCATTGAAGAAATAGAATCAATCGACAAAATCCAGATTGACGAGGACCCCAGCTGGCAAGACCCCATTGTTGACTACTTGATGAATGGAAACCTGCCAACGGACAAGTCCGAAGCTAGAAAGGTCCAGCAGAAGGCCGCGAGATACTTGATCATACTCCGGCCCTCATCTCACCTGCATAAAGTACCCTTAAAGACTTGAGGTTCTCTGCAAAATTCACGACGACGAGTGTGGCAACCACTCTGGGCCAAGTCACTCACCCAAAAAGGCTCTAAACATAGGCTACTTTTGGCCTACCATTTAACACGACTCCGCCAAATATGTCAAGAAATGTGATTGCTTGCAGCGATACAAGTCGATCCCTAACTTGCCTGCCGAAGTTTACCATCTGCAAAACAGTTCATGGCCATTCATGCAATGGGTCATTAACCAAGTGGGTCCCTTGCTGCCGGCGCCCGCCAAGAAGGACATGATGATCGTCGCCACCAACTACTTTACTAAATGGATTGAGGCCAAAGTTCTATCCTCTACTAACGAAGCCGATGTTGAGCGATTCATCTGGAGAAACATCATCTTCCGGTTTGGTTGCCCACAGTCGCTGGTTACCGACGATGGCTCACAGTTTATTGGCAAGTAGATCACCGCAAAACAGTCCCCCATAAAGAATGTCCTAACGAGACGCATGGCGACGACCAGAAGGGTCCTTCGGGAGACGCAGCCCGCTAAGAAGCGTCCTCAGGTAGTCGCAGGATGCACCAGAAATATCCTAAAGCAGGTATCCAAGTTCCTATCTGTTTTCTAAGGGAGGCAGGATAGTCACATACTTGCCCATAAGGAGAGTCCTAAGGGAGATGCAGGGGACGACTAGAAGCGTCCGTTTGGAGACGCAACCCGCTAAAAAAGTCCTAAGGGAGACGCAAGTTGCTCCAAGAATTTCCCAAAAGAAAGTCTCCATGCTTTCTGAGGGGGGTATCCAGGTTCCTATCCGTTTCCTAAGAGAGGCAGGATAGTCACACAGTTGCCCATAAGGAGTGTCCTAAGGGAGACACAGGGCGACGACCAGAAGCGTCCTACGGGAGACACATCCCGCAAAGAAGCATCCTCAGGGAGACGAAGGGTGCACTAGGAATTTCCAAAGAAAGGTGTCCATGCTTCCTGAGAGAGCTATCCAGGTTCCTATCCATTTCCTAAGGGGGACAGGATAGTCATGCAGTTGCCCATAAGCAGCATCCTTCAGGAGACGCAGGGCAACGACCAAAGCATCCTATGGGATGTGCAGAACAAGCCCGGAGTCCCTCAAAGGGGACCTAGGCACTCACCAACTTCATAAGGAAAAACATCCTACGGGATATGCAAAACAAGCTCAGAGTCCCTCAAGGGAGACTCTGGCTCTTATAAATCTCCTAAGGGAGATACATGATCAAGATACTACCTGGTTACTCAAGTAGTTCACAAGTCAATATGCAAATTGAAGTAGAAAAAATAACTGAAATCTTCATAACAAGTTGACCAACCGGCCATGTTCAACAAAAAGAAAATGGTCAAATAAGACCAATTATTCTAAACAAGAAAGTAGACTGCAAAAGCTGAAAAGAAATAAAGGAGTCTTCATTTACTCCGAGACGCCTGTAGGAGATCCCTGATCTATAGCCTCTTCAGCGTCCGCCTGATCAGCCACGTTCTTAGTAGCTCCACCTGCCTGATCCGCGATGTTTGCCACTACCTCATCTACTGCATCCTCCGCTACTTCATCCTGTTCCACCACCTGCTCTTCAGCTCATTCCATATTCACAGCATTAACCTGGTCACTTTGCATAGGGAGCAAGTCATAACAGAGCATCTCGATGTCTCCATCTCCAATGGCATAGAAGGGATCATTTCCATTTGAGCAGTCCAAGTAGCCAGCTTGTACGCATTCATGGTAGCTTCGAACTTGGACTTTTCAGCAGACTTGTTATAGATGCCAAATCTAGCCAGAAGCCAGAAGCTTGACCAGCCAGACGGAAGTAGGCATCTTTTTGACTAACCAAGTCAGCAGCAGAAGAGGGAGCAACAGTATACGAGTTTCGGACAGTTTCAGCAACAAGAACTACTCCTTTTTGAAGCAGATGAATTGTTGCTTCCCTTTTTTTTTTTTTTCCAAGGAAAGACTTGAGACTGTCTCAAGATAAACCAGCTTGAAGCAAGCAAACGGGCTTGACGAGAGGTTCGTCTACAGCAGATCAGACACTCATGCATCCCCTGCAGGGCTGGACTTGTCCACATTGGGATCAGCCGCTGACGTTGTAGAAGAACCCTTTACCCGGACAGATGACTCTCTCGCCTTCTCAAGCCGCCGCCATCCTCACCTCCAAAAGAGTCAACAATGCTAAATCAACTCCACACTTAACTGCTCGTTACTCAACAGCTGGATTGCGATAGTTGGGCGGATGAGCATACCTCCCAGTTCGATCTTCATCCCCTGATTAGTGCAAACGACTCAAACTTTGGAGAGGAATACCAACATCTCTTTGCTTCTCGGTAGGTGTTCACCTGTTTTGAGTTTATTCCTTAGATGGAAGGGCAAAGTTCCCCACTGCCTTGGAAACCATTGATTGGTCAACAAGTCAGCTTTCTTTGGTGTATGAGCGTGCCACTACTAGCAATAAAGATTCTAGCAGACTTCTTTAAAACCGATAACTTGCGCCCCAAGTTACTGATTTCTAAACAAACGATTATGAATTTGGGTGGGGAATATCTCCCAAGTAAGTTCTTTTTCTTGCCTCAGACTGGTGAGGACTTCACAATTTATCTCAGTATAAAATTGGTAATTCTAGCCAAAGTAATGGATAATAAAGTTGACTGTTTTAGACAGAACTGCTCTTTACAGAGCTACAAAGGAAGAAATCAACTCTAGAAAAGCAAAAAGAAAGCTGGAACTCCATTCCTGTCTTGATAGAAGCTTCTGATCAGGGCTGGACTGGGTATGTCTGGGCTAGACTGGACTTTTAACAACTTCAACTGCTCAGTTTCAGCTGTCGATCGATACCAAAGTTCAATTTTGGTAGAGCTTTAATCTACTCCAAGCTTTGGGAGGCTTTTGAGCGGGCAGAACTTCAGCTTTTTCAGTTTGAAGGGACAGAAGTGGCTGTTCTTAAGAACATAATGAGCTGGAAACTGCACTGTGAATTTTGTTGAGGTTTTCATAATTGAGAAAACTCAAACTCTGCTTGTCTTGGCTTTTGCTGAACCAAATTCGTAACGAGAGAGATCTCGTTTTGAATGACTCATTTCTTTAAGTCTGAACTTTGGGAATTCTAATCTAAAACTGTTTTTCCTTGTGGTTCAAGTGAGCTTTTGGTTGATTTTTTGGTTGTTTGTTTGATTGATGAAAATTAGGTGTCCTCGATTCTGTTCACCCTCTCTAGTATTTATAAGGAAATGCTTTGGAGTAGGGTTTCATTCTTCTAATAATGGGCGGCAAAAAATTCTCAAAAGATCTTTTTATTTTTAAATGCAAAGGAAGAAGAAAAGTTTTAATCAATTCTGGCAGATAAGCTCTCAACAGTCATTCAAGATCACTTCCCTGTTTTTCCTGAAAGAGAACCTAACCCCTTTTTAATTTCCAACTGCCCCCCTGTGAGAGCTCAAACAGTGATGGTTAGTTTGATTCTCAGTTTGAACAGCTCCCTGTCTTCCTGCTTATCTCTTTTTGAAAGTATGACCTGTTTATCTTTTGGGAGAATCACCCCTTTTTTGGAGTAGAAGAAATATCTCTAAATATTTTATACATAAAAAATAGAGGTTTGATCTTCTGATGGTAGAGATTTTTAGAGAGGTCTTCTCCTAGTTTGCCTGCTTTTGATTAACATACTTTATCAAATTAGTTGAAAATGTTGACTTTTCAATGTCAGAGAAAAGAGATTTCACATGGGTCTGTTTTTATTTTTCTTCTTTCTTTAATCATGCTGGGCCTGCTCTTATTTTTCTGGAATCAAACCAAGGGCTGGCTTGCTCTTTTCTTTTAAAGGCCCAAGTTTTTGTTTTGCCACCTTTTGATAGATCCTGGGATGGGTTCTTTTGGATTTTTGGGCTTTTTTATTTCGTGTTTATTTTGCAAAGTCCGGGTCTAGGCCTATAGTGTTTGGGCGGAGTGTATAATCTTGGCCCAATTCAAGGGAACATTGGTGGCTGGTTTAAAAATTGCTATGGGCTTTGTGACCTTGGGCTGGGTGTGCCAAATTAAGCCCAAACATTAGGTGAACTAGTTTGCGAGCGGACTACTTCACAGAGCAGATCACGGTTTTCAAACTTGTCGGCAGGAGGCTTGAGTAGAACATCCCAAGCACTACGCGTACCATCAACCTTCCCACTATCAACACCAACAAGATATTTAACCCCAGCAGATGACGATGGAACAGACCCTACTTGAGTCTTCTCAGCATAAAGGAGCTTTGGCTTCTTCCTCAATGGAGACACATTCTTCGCCTACGAATAAATAGCTTCATCTCTTGAAGACTTGGCAACAACCTTCTTTTTTTAGGGGGGTTCCGGCAGAACACTCCTCCTGCCTAGCCGGTAGATCATCAGAGTCTAGACTATTCTGCTTCCATATCTCAACATCCTAGGCAGGGGGCAGACCACCGACTTCCTCCCGATACCCGCTCAACTGATACAGCTTGCAATGCATGAGGCCAAGCACGCTCCAGCCTAGACCTGCGACGATAGGGAGCAGCTGGTCCACTTGCGCACACCTGCTCCACCACGGCTGCCGCTCACTGCCAGCTGTTGCCAGGACGATAACTAGCCGGGCTTCCCCCAGCTGGCCTTCGCTGCAAAAAAGAAGAAAAGACGAAGAAAAAGAAATATACGTGCTCGACTTACCTTGGGATGCACGGCGACTCCTCTCTTCAACAAGCAGTACGAATTCTCCAAGATCTCTCTCAAGCTAGAAAGTAGAGAAGTTCAGTTTGTGATGTGAAGAATAGTGAAGAGAAGCCCTGCATTTACACAGGTTGGGCATCCTTGGTCAAGAAGGAATCGCAAGCCTATTCCTACTGAGAACCCAACTCCAAGAACAGTCAGAAGCTCACTCCAATTGAGAACCCAATCTACAAAAGGAGTCCAACTCACTGAAGGAAGCCTAGTTACAGTTGGACAGCCCAACAGATAATTCACATCTCCTACATGCCACCACACGCCATGCAGAAGCTAGGGGGCATTTGTGGGAACCGAATTAAATCAGACCCTAGGTCAAATAATTCCTTCCATTTGGGGATTATTTGACCTAATTGGGAATTACTCAACCTAATTGGGAGTTACTCAATTTAATTGGGAGTTACCCAATTAAATAGAGAATTGATTTGATTCCTACCACAATTCCCAATTAAATGAGGAGTTACGTAATCAAATTAGGAATTGATTTGATACCTACCACAATTAAGGATTTGATTTACCCTAATAAATCAAATCCCTAATTAATCAAATCAATTCCAAATCGAGGAGGAATAATTTCATTCCATATATGGAATTATTCCTCTGAAACCCTAGCCTCCAAGACCACTATAAAAAGATGGCCACTGAGGTACGTCTAAAATTCCTACTGAAACTCTGCAGAAAATTCCTCTCAAACCCTAGCCACCTCCTCTCTCCCTCTCTTTTACATAAGGCTCCGGCCGCCAGGTTTACACCTTAAACACATCTCCGTACCTTAGTTAGCTAGTGTTTTTCTTACAAACTCTTAAACTAATTTAGGCATCGGATGGCCTTTGGCCAACACCCCCCGGGTGTGGTCTTCTTATTTGTTCTATTTTGAAGGGAGAAAGAGGCGGCGAAGAGGGAAGGGGAATCTTTGCAATCGAATATTCTCGTGGAAAAATTTTCTCCCACAGTGTGCATCCATGACTCATAAATAAAATTGAATGAGGACTATATCCCACCAATATCCTACAGGAAAGCATTGGAACTAGCTGCTAAAGTAATCATTCATCAGCACAAAGAACCCACTAGTGTAGTGGTTTGCAGCAATTGCTCCTTTAGGAAAGGTCTTGTGTTCAAGTCCTAACATCCATGTAGTATGTGTGAGTTTAGTATGTTATCGCCACTGTCAATATAAAAGGTCCTAAAAGAAAAGAAAACAAAAAAGTAATTCATCAGTGCTTCCCCTTCCTACCAAAAGCTGGTTATTCTCTTCCAAAACATTTTTCATTCAGCCCTTAGAGGGAGAGAGAGAGAGAGAGAGAGAGAGAGAGAGAGAGAGAGAGAGAGATCCCGGAAATTTGAAATCTCCAGCCCTTAGCATTTCACACTAAGCAAATAAGAGAGACAATTATATTACATTAACAATACAGATTTCCATTCCATAAAAGGTGCAACTCCATGTGACTCGAAAAAAGAAACACGAGACATAATATACTGACTACGGATAAATTACCTCCACTGACAACTTGTCAATGTGGATCATACATTCAAATGAACAGGTTAAGGAACAAACATCTTTATTTTCTTCATGCTCGGGTTGCCACCACAACCTACACTTCCCTCTCATTTATTTTTATTTCACCTGCAGTTCTTGTCTCTTGGCTTTGGTTCTTCATTGCTGAAACTACTGGATCTGCGCCAAAGTTTTCTTTCGCTTCTCCATTCTCCAGTTCATGCTTGCTATCTAACTTAGCGTTATCGCATTGAATGAGATCTGCACCATTGTGTTTTTGTTTGGCTTCTCCATTGTCCAGTTCATGCTTACTGTCTAACTTAGCGTTATCACATTGAATGAGATCTGTGCCGTTATGTTTTTCGTTGGCATCTCCATTCTCCAATTCATGCTTACCATCTGAAATAGTACCATTGCATTGGATGATAGCTGCAGTCCAACCACGTAACTGCTCGGTGGCTGCTTCATCTGTTTATGAACTCCAAAAACTAGTTAAGACCATGTGTGCATACATGCATGTGCATAATTTTTGCATACATGTGTGCTTATGTATGTATGGCTCAGAGTGAGAGAGAGTAAATTAGACCAACCTAGCCTTGGGACCATATGCCCCTGTGGGTGCCTGATGATGAGTGGGTTGTCGAATTCGGCAGCAAGATCCTCGGAAGGCAGTTTCAACCAATCTTTAGCTCCTATGAAGTGGACAGATTTGGCCTTGATAGTGTCTTTGTATGCAATGTCACATATTTTTGGATCTCTGAATTTTGCTCCTGATATGGATATAAAAAACTTGAAAGGTGGATGCTCCTTCAACAGCTTTCCCTGCATTCCCAAATTTTGTAGTTCCAAATGATATATCTTGAGTAAATACCTGAGAGAGAGAGAGAGAGAGAGGGGGGGGACTTATATACCTGAGCTTGGTAGCCCAACAAGAGTCCTGATAGTGTTGCACCCTGAGTAAATATTTTGAGAACCTGAATTAGTAGTCTGTGAAACCATTAATATAGGCTAATGTGTAGTGCTCTGCTAATGAAAACATCAATTTTTGATATTTTTAATGGTGTTTATTGTTCCAACATGTTCCCTAAATTGTGATGCCAAACAAAGGCAAAACACCTCAGCTGGTTTTTGCAGCTACAGAGGCAGTCATTACTTTGCATCATATGGTTCATAACTTATTTCCCATGATTTATGAGATTCATTAGATTTCTAGTCAGGGTTGGATTGGAAGATAAAGATATCTCTTTAGGACAACAAAGCATGCTTTCACAGCAAAGGGTAAAATAAACTATCAAAGTAGTCCAAGTATTTTTATAGCTCTTGACAAGAGTTTCAAGCAATTTGTAAACCTAATTTCTTCCAAAATTAAAAATTTAAAAAAAAAAAACCTGAAGGGTAAGATCATAAAAGTCTTACAGAAACATGGAGGCATACCTGGGAAAAACCAAGCAAACCATCAAAAGGACCTTTGCTTGTTATGTAGTCACATAAATAAGTGATGCATTCTTCCAAGTTTGTGTACTCTGTGAAGTCCTGATCCACAACATCATAAATAACAGATCCATTAAATATACTCAATATCAGTAAAAGCACAAGATATATCAACAAACTTGGTAATGAAAGGATTTCATTTTGATGGACAGAAGGAACAACTAAAAGAATGAGGAGCAAGCAAGCAATATAAAAGTTGAAGTACAAGTTATGAGGACCAGATTGGCTATGTAAAATTCATCAAAAAGATTTTACCTTGTCAAATTGAAACCACTCGTAGTAAGGTGGTGGGAAGATGCCTTCTATATCGGATTTTCCTCCAGCAGGAAATATACCATCTGGAAAATCCTGGTAAAATACCAGAAGATTTTTGGTTATATAGTAAAATATCTAAAATAACACTTGGAAACAGGTAAAGGGCTGATTGGGTATTTCTATATAGTTCGTATCTTTAGTTTTCCAAAAAAATAATTTGGGAGGTTAATTCTCAATCGGGTGACAGTTCAAGGGGCAGAACGACAATTTACTCAAGAAAAAAATATAGATATTTACAACTTGAAAAAAAAAAAAAAATTATGTTCAGAAAAATACTATTGTGTATCCCAACAATACAGAAAAAAAATTCCATGCACAATCTCTATGATTGATTAGTCGTGGTAAACGTGCAGGTGGTAAACTTTGTCCCTTTTTTTATGTTCATTCATAAACAAAACAAATGATAAAATTGTAAACAAAGAACTCCACAATATAATAACTAATCACCAGATGATATTTTGTGAAAGCAAATCATGAGCTATATAGAATTATATTATAATTTTTGCGTACATACCAAGTCAAACTGAGAGAAGATAGAAGCATCCCATTTGCCAATTTGCTTTTGCAGAAAGCTCCCACTGGTTCTAAATCCATGGAGGCAAAGTATCTTCATCTTCTTCTCCTTGTGCTGTTGGCTTTCCATTGGTCTCCTGCTCTCTTCTCTCACCCAGCTTATCTGACCACAACAAATATCAATAAGCTAACTTAAATTAATGCACGGAGCAAGAATGCAGTAGCTAGCTGCACGTTTTGGTTCTACCTACCTCAGAACTTAAAAAGACCCCAACTACTACTCTCACTTTGTTCATTTAGTTGCTTGCTGTTCCACGTGCACTCTGCTAAAACCATTTTTTAATAATTTTTTTTTTATACAAGTGATATTGAAGGGTGGGGGAATAGAACTTAAGACATCAGGTACAAAGGGATATTGGGGGGAGAGGGGGGGAATAGAACTTAAGACGTCGAGTGTAAATATAAATACTCTAAACCACTTGAACTACAAGCCTCTTCTGCTAAAATATTTTGTAGTTGCCAACTGTCTAGTTTTCTTCTTTTTTCTGTATGATTAGCACAAATTTATTTATATAATGAGTTTTATATTAAAATAAAGTAAATATATGCGGCATTTCTCTGTTTTGTCCTTGTTTCCATTTTCTTGTCATGCTATTCCAGAAACCAAAGAGTGAAACTCCTCGGCTATATTGAAATGCAGGTGTATGGAAATTAATTTTAATGAGCACTAACAAAGATGAAGATAAAGGGAAACTGGTAAATTTAATCCATCAATTTTTTGCCCAATTCCAGTATTTCTTACACCACACATTTCCCCCAACCCCCCCTCCCTCTCCCCTCATATTTTGGCTCTTCACTTTTCAACCCCACCTCTCATTCTCGCATTCAAACAAGTCACAAACTGCACAACAGCAAATTCAATCATTTTTCCCTGTTTTCATAATCTCTTCAAACTTTTCTTCCTTGCATCTATTTTCTTCTTGTCTGCCTGTGCTTTTGCCAATCCACCTTCCTTCCTTAGCGTTGTAGTAGTTGCTGCTGCTGATGCAGCACAGCCACTAACTCCAGTCTCCACTGGAGCAACAGCAGCTGGTTGATCCTGACCATTTCCTCTCGTCACTGTAATAGGGGCCAGTGGGGACGGAGATGCAGAGATCACTGGCAAAGCAGCACCAGGTGCTGTGATCTTTTGATCAGCATTAAGTGCAGAGCTGTTAGTTTGGTCAACGTTCAGTGCAGTAGTCGACTCTGAAATAGCTCCTGTTTTAAACTTGGGTTTTGGCTTGGCATGGATTCCAGTATAAAGTCTGCATGGAAGACATAAAATCACATTTTAGTTTCATAGTTATGCGTAATGGTAATGTATCCAATAGTCATATCATTTAGTCTATACGGGGGATCATTCAAGTTGGTATGTGCATCTTTCATTTTCCAATCATCTGAATGTTGTGCATTCAAATTACACAAATCTACTCTTTGACAAAGTCTACATATACTACCATACAAAAGTTTACATATAAACTTTCCCTGCTCCCTTAACCAGAACATGAAGCACATAACATGATGACCATGACTCACCTGGCATGTTTTGCATATTCTTCATAGTTTTCAAGCAGCATCTTGCCAGCCTGTTCATTCAATGCTGATTCCGGAAATGGTTCGATCAATAAACATCTAACTACCTGTTATTGCAAAGCACAAAGCCTTGACAATTAGTCTTGACCAGGGAAAAGAACATCTCTGCTGGATAAGCAGAAATGAAAGAAAGTCAATAATTGAAGAACAAAAGGGAGCTTACAATCAGAATATGTCGTAATCCAAGACTTGGATTCCAATCTTTTTTCAAGGTGTTGACACAAATCTCACCGTTAGTTGCAATGTTTGGATGGAAAATCTTAGTCAGGAAGTAGCCTACAACAATCATGTCCCAGAAATTTCAAATTAAACAAAGTAATAGCTTCAACCAGATAGGGACTCAAATTAAGCATGGACATAAATATCGACTAATCCGAGAGTTATATACAAGCGTCCCATCAACCAAACTTCTCTTCAGATGTATCAAGCACACCAGTTTTTATTTACGGAATGAAGCCACAGAAATACGACATGTTCATTTAAAAAATATAGTGGTATCAGTTATGTCATTGATGACAAAACATGGCAAAACAAACCTTTAGGAGGAGAGTGTGGGAAGTCACGAGACAATAACAACTTCATGCGGAAAACACCATTCTCGTAAGGAGTGCCAGCTGCAAGGCCAAGATCTTAGCTCATCAATCATATTAAAATATAGATGCAGGAGTGAAAGACACTACATACAGTTTACCCAAAAAAAAAAAAAAAAAAAAACCATGTACGTGCCTGGGCCTTCAATATCCGCATATATGATCGAAAAATCATCATCATTAACACCAACTTTAATGCCTTCAGGAGGGGATTCATCAAGATTCTTCAATTCCTTCGCAAGTTGCTTAATTACGTTTGGTGGGAGATTTTCATTAGTAGCCTGAAATTGAAACACGACCAAAGGAATTCTAAGAAGAGTTAAAAAGAAAATAAGAAGAAGAAATCATCAGTTGCAAATAAAAACAATGCATCACTCGCTCAGATAGCAATCCTTATTGATCAAAGAAGAAAGATGGACTCCACATACAGCTGACAGCTACTCTAGAATTTACCCTTACTCTTGTTGATAGGCGAGGAGGTGGAGTTCATATATTTTTTAAACACAACTCCTACAGCTATTGAATAAACCAAAAAAACAACGTGTGCACAACTGCCATGTCATGGCTGATGTTTGATAAAGAGGATTAATATCTCATACACCAGGAATAAAATTTCGTGTGCACACGTATTGATGTCCAACTATCATGTACTCTTAGAATTAGGATGAAAACAACCTCAAATTATATTTAGATGAGAAAAAGCATGGCATTTAAACATCCACCCACCTTTGAAATTAGTCCAGCGACAATGTATGGAACATTAGTCCACGTGATTACCATATTCTATTTTATAATCAATAACATCCAACAATGTAAAATAAAGAATAGTTTTTTATGGAGAAAGAAATAACATTACCATAAGAACAAACAAATGAAGTCCCAAAGCAAACTTTTGCTACCAAAAGAAAATCAGCAAATCAGCTGAATATGAGCCACAAAACTTTCAACTCCACGGATTAGAGTGACAGAATAAGGCAAGCTGAAAGCCGAAAGTCTGTAATAACAAATTAACATTTAATATTAAAAATCAGGAAAATAGAAGTCAGATCAGTCATATCATATACTTCTCACAATGAAAAATAGCACATAGAACAAAGAAGCACAAACCCTTCCTACTCAAAAGTTAAACTAAGTATTACATCAGCATATTCAAACACAATAAACACCCAATAATTTTCAAAAATCATAAATAAAAAATGAAATCAAAACAGCTGGTAAGTAGGTAGGTAGGTAGGTAGATATCAAGATAAGTTTGAGAGGAAGTACATGATTGACACTCATGTACAAGGTATGTTGATTCCGTGAACACATCTATGCATAAATTGTTTGGCCCATGCAAGAGCTCTGGATACCGAGAGCCAATCAATCAAACAATAGAGATAATCATTTAAAGAAGCCATTTCAAAAAAATTGAATTTCACTATGTCAGCTAATAGAACGGCAACAATATGGGAAAAGTAGAGGGGCCAGATTTGGAGTAGTTAGAACTTCTCTGGATTTGGATGAGAAAAAAGAAGGTTTGAATTATACTGGGCATAAAATTACCTCTCAAAAGCATTGTGAAACTAAATTCCCAAATCCTTATAACTAATCAATCCAATCCCGTATCTGTCCCTTAAAATAACAACTAAGACTAGCTAAACTGTTATCTCAAATCATTGAAAAATAAAAATCGAGTATGATTTCAGTGTAGGCATGCACCAATCGTCTTCTAACCTATATTTTCTACCTTCTCACTGTCTCACTTACTCGTTTGGCACACTAGCACAGACCAGTTAGTTTCCTGATAAAAGGTTAGTAGAATTGATTTGAGCATGAACAGCACAAATTTTTCCTACTGTTATGACTTTCTAAGGGCTGTCTTAGTGTTAGATAGGGGATCAATTGACCAGCAAGAGAGATTAAGCCTGTTTTTCTCCATCAGCTATCTTCAAGAAAAACATGAATAAAAAAAGTTCTAAAGCTAATTTAAGATAGACACGAAGTCAAAGGAAAATCTCCAACACCAACATATTTTAACTTTCGAAACTCCTAAAAGACAAGTGATGAATAATTACACCCTGAATCCACTTAGACCTAAAGACATTAACAAGAACCAGTTAACTCACTTTAAATTAATACCCATACGAATACCATTAAAGTCAACAAAAACCAAATGCCTTATCTTTCCCGGGAGAAAGGGGGAGGAGAAAGCACTATCTTTCAAGTAAAACATCCATAAAACAACCCATTTGCCTAGAAAGCAAGAAAAGCACCTTAACTGAGAAAAACCCGAAACAGATCAAACAAGAAAAGTGAACTACTAAAACACTTATGCCCAAAAATCCCATGTTTTCCCATTTCAAAAAGACACAAATAAACATGCAACACAGATAGATATGTACTAGTTCTTAAGAAAGAAAATCAAAATCAGAGAGGTGAATAATCGAACCCAGAACAAAGAACAGGAATCCAAGAAACATCAAATTGACCTAACTTACGGTATTCACAGTCCAAAAAGACAGATTGATAATGAAAATCGAAACCAAAGAAAGGAAATTTACCCTAAATAAAGAAAACCCAGATGAGAATTTGCCTTATCTCATGAAAAAAAGCTCAGTCTAATGTTGTAGATTGAGGGTATGATTGAGGGCTTTGAGGGTTGCGATGCAAAGAACACAGAGAGGGAGAGAGAGAGAGAGAGAGAGAGAGAGACTGCGTGCTCAAGAGAAAGCGATTTCTCTTTGGAATCATTGATTGGTTGAATTTGAGGAGCGAGAAATATTTTTATTTTATTATTATTATTTACATAATTCAAATTTTACTGACTTACTTTAAAAGAAAAGAAAAAAGATTATTATAAAAATTCAAATAAATCCAGGCAACGTTTAAAAATATGGAAATAAAAAATGTACCGTTTGAAACAAGGTGTCGCTGTGCATGGTCTCCTTCATCTTCAGGGCTTATAGACGTTGGATTGTCAGTGGCAGTGCCCCAGACGCGCTCTTCTCTCATTCTCACTTTGCGCCGCCCATTTTTAATTTTTCTCACCAACGTCACCTATTAGTCTAGGGTACATTATCTAACAGTGTGTGTGAGAAATTTTCTATCTCTTAGTTTAGATTATCGTTTTTATTTAAATAAAAAATTATAAATAATTTAGGGCTTTGTTTTTAACGAATAATTAAGGGCTTTTTTTGTGTCAATAATTAAGGACTTGTTTAGAAGTGCTTCTAAGGACTAAAAATATTTTCTGACAATCAAAAGCGATTTTAATTAACATTTGGAAAAGAAAAAAAACTTATTAGTGTTTCCGATCACAAAATTATTTCTTCAAAAATCACTTTTAAGTGTTTGCTGTTTTCAGTAAGTTTATTAACGTTCTTCTAATAAAAGCTCTTTAAAAAAACTTATGTTCTACATAAGTATTCCCAAACAAACTTATGCTCATTCCAGTTTTATTTTGCTTGAAAAGTAAGTTACCAACTACCCGAAGGAGATTGAACCCATGTCTATACCAACCACAGTTTTATTCTAGAGATCAACACAAGTTATCTGTTCATTCTATATCTTCTACTTTAACCTTTTTTTATTTATTTTCTCAACGTGAATTTACCTATTTAAACCCTAATTTGGCTTAATTTTTCCCAAGTCTTTCAATCTAGTTGTCTGCTTTGCCTTTCTAGTTTCGCCAATTGATAAGAAGCCATATATTTTAATTACTAAAACACAAAATTCTTTTTTTTTTTCCCTCCCTGCAAAACACTAAATTCTTTACAAATATTTTAAGAATTATCATGTATTTATTTATTTTTATCGTAGAACTATCCTGTATTTATACATTCTCACATGAATGGCTTGAAACAATGGCTCCGAGCAAGGTGAAAGTCCACTGTTTTTAAATAAAACCCAAAATATTTAAAGCATTGTTTAATCCACGTACGTCCACGTCAGCAATTTAACAGAAAATTTTGACGGAACGTGACGGCGAGACCAAATTAATGTATGAGGTGTAACATAAATGACCAATAATGTCATATAAAAACATATATGACCAAAGATGATAATTTGGCAAATCCCAGAAGCCATTTGTGATAAAAAGAATCGGTTTGTAATTGCCTCATAAGCCAATTTCTCAACAAAAAGAAGCCATCTTTCAAACTATTATTTATTATTTACTTACGATAAAGAAATAGATTTATTTATCTCTATATAGCCGACAGATTTGGTTAGGCTAGTGACCGTTGAGGGGTCATCTTTCAAACTAGCCGTTGACGGTGCTGCCAGCAGCAACCTGCAAAGTTATGCTTTGCTGTTTGGTCACGGGGAGGGTATACCATATTCCAAACTTAATTATTTTAATTTTCTACGATATGCTTTCCTAGGCTCCAACTTGTACTACTTAAATATTAATAGTTGGTATTGCATCCAACAAGAAAAAACAATTCATACTTGTACATCACTCTCTGGCCCAACAAATTGAACACACGTGTCACTTTTAAGTTAGGGTTAACTACATAAACGTACTCAACTTTTAGGGTCCGTTCAAATTAGTACCCAACTTTTAAAATCATGCATGTAGATACTGTGGGAGCAAATATTTCGACAACCAATCATGAGGCACCACGTGAATAATGAGAATATTTTTTAGGTCAATAATTGTGCTCCATTTAATTGGCCAATTATTTAGACTTAAAATAAGAATAATATCATAAATTAGGGATTTGATTTTTATTAAATCTCTAATGGCTCGTTTGTTACACATGACTGTCTTTGTATGAACTATGCTTAGGGATTGTCTTGGCTTGGCTTGGCTTGGTTTGGTCTAAGTTGGATAACATTTATCCGGTGTTTGGTGTATGCTTGGACTATGACTGGATTTTTATTTTTTTATTTTCAAAAATATGTATATACATGTATACATGTATATATGTATATTATAATAATATTATATATTATAAATAATATAAACATACAGTCCCGATCTCTTGGACTACAGGGGTCCAAGAGATTTGTGGTCACTCATCGTTGGATGTAAATTCAACGGTTCACTCGCTTTTGCACTCCTTTTAAGAAACTTTTTTGAACAATTGGATTAACATCCAACGGTGGATGACCACAATCTCTTGGACCCTTGTAGTCCAAGAGATCGGGGCTATATAAACATATATATATATACACATACATGGGTATAATACATATACATATATATATATAAATATATATAAATGTATGTATATTATAATATATAATATACATGGGTATGTTATAATAATAATAATAATAAACATGTATATATGTGTATATATATATATATATTATAATACATATATTTATATATTCGTATATATACATATATGTGTATATATATTATACTCATGTATGTATTATAATATACATATACACACGTATATACACATATACATTATATATGTATATATATATGTATATTATAATACATGAGTGCTGCTATTTCCACCCACCTGTCTTATTTTCTCACCCACCTAATCTTGTAAATTTTAAAGACCAATTTACCCCTTTACAAAAAAACCTTCTAAGGACTTGGGGGAAAATCATTAAAACCAATTAAAAAACATAAAAAAATGATTATAAAAAAAATACTAAAAAGATTATTAACAAATATCAAACCCCTACCCTCACAACACACACACCCCACCCTTCTCCCTCTTCCTCCACTGCACGGTAGCCATCTCCCCCACTTCCCCAAGCATCCGCCTCTGTACTGTACCTAGCATAATCCATTCCCCCCTCGGTTAAGAACCATATGAATATTGGGAAACCGGAGCTTTACCCACTGACAAGAACATAGCTTTTATTGTCAATTCCACTCATATCCTCAACTTTGCCCGGAATCATATCTACCGTTACCCAAACCCACCAACTTGGTTCTTCATGGTCAACATTGATGAGAATTTCAGCTGCCTCTAAATCACTTCCTAAAAAACAAACATGTATTTTAGACAAAGCTCAATGCTTTAATGATTATATGGGCAAAATTAAAACAATTAAAATTTACATGGTGGGTGGGAAGATAAGGTGGGTGGAAAAATAGGACAGGTGGGTGGAAATAGCAGCACTCATTATACATATATAATATATGTGTATATAGGTGTATCTATATATTATAATATATACATGGGTATAATACATATATATATACATATATAATGTATATGTGTATATACGTGTGTATATGTATTTTATAATACATACATGGGTACAATATATATACACATATATGTATATATACGAATATATAAACATATGTATTATAATATATATATATATATTACATATATACATGTATGCTATTATTATAATATTAATATGTATATGTGTATATGGGTATATTATAATAGTAATATACGTATATATATGTACATTATAGTATATGTGTATGTAAGTATAATAAAATAATAATAATAATAATAGTAATAATAATAATAATAATAATAGTAATAATAGTAATAATAATATAATAGTAGTAATATATGATATTAGTATTACAATATAATATGTGCATCTTATACATTGGTGAACATGAGACTAGTTAATCCTCCCTTTCTACATGGACTTAGTAGTCCCCTCCCAAGGAGGTGTTTTTGGTGGGCTTGGTATTAGCAATCTCATCTAAAACTAGAATTAAATGAAACAAACATGGTACTAAATTTAGTCCAAGCCAGGCCAAGCTAAGCTTGTGTACCAAACGACCCCTAATTGATTCAATCTCTCCATTTAAGGGAGATAATAATTCCCTTCCATATGGAAATTATTCTCTGAAGAACCCTAGAAGGCAAGAGCACTATAAATACATGGCTACACCACACACATGAGGTAATTCGAAAAACCCTAGCAATTCCTCTCTCTCTCGCGTTGCCCACTCTCTTTCTCTCATGGCTCCGGCTACTCGGTTCTCTCATACCGTAGAGAAAACTCTAACCTTCTCTGTTATTTTCATATCTTCCTCAAGATCATCAAACTGACTTAGGCATCTGAGGGCCTTTGACCGACACTCCCCGGGTGTGGTCTATTTACTCCAACCTTTTTCGTAGGTATCGAGGAGGAAGATAGAGAAGGAAGCTCAAAGGGTGAAGAATCTTTTACGAATATTCTCCTGTGAGAATTTTGCTCAAACAAATACCTAACCTTATAGAAAACATACAAATAAGTCACTCTGTTAGTCAGACTGTCATTATATCTATTAAATGACGATGTGGCATTTCCCATGTGGCTTCCTTTTGCTGAAGTGGCCTTACTGACGACGTTGATGGTGATGGTGATGGTGATTATCCAATTAGACTGGCAAAATTAGGAGTGGAGAAGCAACATTTCAAAATGCTGACTTGAGCAGTGGTGTAGAGGAAGAAGTATACTTGGTAGTTAGAGGCTTTTTGAATTCGAACATGGCAATGTCTTATACTCCGGGAAATTGCTGGTCATACTGTTGTACCTTCTCACCTAGGATAGGAAAGTGCTGGTGGGCCTGGATCCTTCTTCTGGGCCCTTGTCCTTCGCTCTTAATATTTATGCATATTTTCCCTTTTGAAACTGTAAGGGCTTTTTCGTTCCGGCAGCTACAGATGGGCCTGGGCTGCCGTAAAGAGACAAATGGGTGAAATTGCCCCTTCAGTATGAGTTCAAGGATCAGACCCCAAGAGTATTTCAAAAGGGTAGCTGAGCCTTAGGAAACACCTTGGTCTTCTTCACCAATGAAACCAACAGTCGCTTACAGATAAATTCTTGGCTTAGCATGAGAAGTTTGTGGCATAGGAGTTGAGCATTCATGAGTTTAGCATGAGAGAGAGAGAGAAAGAGTTGCAATTTCCTATGAGAAATAGAGTTTTTAAGGCAAGGAGGAAGGGATTCTAAAGGGGTTCGTTGAAGAGAGAGAGAGAGAGAGAGAGAGGAGAAGTGGGTGGTTTGAGCAATTTTCCGGCAGCCTGACAAAAGCTTGGTCAGACTCTGTAATGGCTTGACATAGGAGAAAAAGAGAAGCAATGGAAGAACATCGTTTGAAATCGAAGGGTTCCGGGATGAGAGGTGAAGCTTGCTCTCTCTGGATGTGTTTATCGGAAAGAGAGGAAGAAGATAGAAGCATGGGTAAATTTAGCAGATTTTCAGCAACTTTTCGAAAGCTTCGTCAGGCTCCTAGGTTGCTTCACAGAAGAGAAAATGGGAAGAGATGGAGGGATATGGCTCGAAATTGAAGTGTTGCAGGGATGAAAGGTGATGCTTGCTCTCTTTTGATGTGGGTTTTGAGAGAGAGATGAAGAAGATGGAAGAACAAAGCATGAAATTGAACGGTTCTAGAGGGGATGCTTGCCTTCAATTAGTTGTTTTTGCTGGGTAGAAAGTGGCTCCTTTTATAGGCGCTGGAAACCTTAATTCTGTCAAGTCTCCCTCCCTATTTTCTTCACTTTCTTCCATTTAATATTGTTTGGTGAAATTTCCCTAACCTGAACCCATAGGCACGCAACTTTTTGGGGTTCCAAGGTCCTTAGATAGTTGGACTCCTCCATGTGGGTGAGGCGCCACCCACTTTTGCTTCTTGTTTTCTCACCAAAGCTTGAAGAGGAAAGAATGGGGAAGAGTGCTAGTCAAAAAGGTGATCAGCACATGGGTTTGCTTGGTTTTGATGGTTTGGCTTCAATCTGGTTTTAATAGAGATGCTGGATATTTTCCATGATGCTGGGCTAGGCTATTGGTATTTTGTTTTCATCGGCCTGTGAGTTTGCTCAAGTTGCTGGAAACAGCCTTTTTGATCAAGGTGCTGGATATTTGGGATGATGTGGGATTTCTCCAAGTGTTTGCAAGCCATTGGATATTTCCCTAAGCTATTGGGCCACTCCACTCTCATGCTTACCCATATGTTTGGGCTCAAGAAATAGGCTCGAGTTTTGGTGCTCCTAAGCAGCCCAAAACTTCCACTTCTTGGCCCATCAATGGGCCTCGTGAATACTCGAAACCATCCATATCACAACCAGCTCAGCAAGCCCTAGGTATTCACGTGGCTTGGGCCCACTTAAGTTTGTAGCGTGGCATGTTGCTTCTTTGCTTGGCGTGGCACGTGTGCAAGCGTATATGACAAACTCTTGCGTACCCAAGTTGGGTTTCTTCCCAAGTTAGGTGTCGTACTGGGCTAGAAATATATTTGGGCCTAGCCTTGGAATTTTTGGGCCTCAACAGAAACTTTTCTCACCCTTAGACAAAAATTAAAAAATTAAAAAAATTTATCACCTGATGTGCTTATTAAATTTGACATTTATCTATGATATTTCTCCATGTTTGTACCTTTGTTT